>NW_015388050.1:161174-202444 GCF_001527695.2 Protobothrops mucrosquamatus
AATTTCACCCCCTATAGTCAGCGATGGAGTCAGCTGACTATGCCGAGGCGCCGGCAACCACAGCCACTCGGTCTTGGAAGGGTTGAGCCTGAGTCTGTTCCTCCCCATCCAGACCCGTACGGCCTCCAGGCAACGGGTCATCACGTCAAGGGCATCGTTGGGGTGGCCTGGGGTGGAAATGTACAGCTGCGTGTCATCAACGTACTGATGGAAATCCACCCCAAAGCCACGGATGATCTCCCCCAGCGGCTTTACATAAATATTGAACAAAAGGGGGGAGAGGACCGACCCCTGAGGCACCCCACAAGTTAGGGGTCTAGGAGTCGACCTCTGTCCCCCTGCCAATACAGACTGCGTACGGTCGGTGAGGAAGGAGGGGAACCACCGCATAACGGTGCCTCCCACTCCTAACCCACCGAGACGCCGCAGCATGATACCGTGGTCTACAGTATCAAAAGCCGCTGAGAGGTCCAAAAGAACAAGGACAGAGGAGTAACCTCTGTCCCGGGCCCTCCAGAGATCATTAACCAACGCGACCAATGCCGTTTCCGTGCTGTGTCCCGGCCTGAAGCCCGACTGGTATGGGTCTAGATAGACTATAGATTATAGGGTTGTCCAATCTCTTCTGAAAAACCTTCAGGTTGGAGCCTCCAAATTTATCATAATTTATCTTGATGTACCCAGATAATTATAGAACATAGAATAATAGGATTGGAAGGGACCTTGGAGGTCTTCTAGTCCAACCCCCTGCTCAGGCAGGAAACCCTATACCATTTCAAACAAATGGCTGTCCAGTCTCTTCTTAAAAACCTCCAGTGTTGGAGCATTCACCGCTTCTGGAGATAAATTGTTCCACTGGTTAGTTGTTCTCACTGTCAGGAAATTTCTCCTTAGTTCCAGGTTGCTTCTCTCCTTGGTTAGTTTCCATCCGTTGCTTCTTGTCCTGCCTTCAGGCGCCTTGGAGAAGAGCTTGACTCCCTCTTCTTTGGGGCAGCCCCTCATATATTGGAAGACTGCTATCATGTCACCCCTTGTCTTTCTCTTCATTAAATTAGACATACCCAATTCCTGCAGCCGTTCTTTGTATGTTTTAGTCTCCAGGCTTTTAATCATCTTAGTTGTTCTTCTCTGCACTTTTCCCAAAGTCTCGACATCTTTTTCACATCATGGCGACCAAAACCGGATGCAGGATTCCAAGTATGGGTAGAAGCCATTGGTGAACCTTGACGCCACTTTCTTTCTTTTCCGTGGCACGCTAAGTTTGATGCTCCACGCAGAATCTCCGTGACCTTATTGGGAGTTAATTGCTGATCTGGTTCTCCTGATTGCCCAACCAACGCCTCTGAATTACACATTGAAAATCCCCCACGCCGCTAATGTCCTGAAACGTTCTGATGGTGTTTTAATGGCTCTTTAATTCTGTATTGTATTAAGAAAAAAAAAGAGCAGTGCTAGATTATAGTTAAAGTTAATAGGCTTATCTGCAGGTGCCCCAACACATTAATAGTTTGGAAAGCTTTGCTGGTAAATACATGCTGGTTGCCGAGAACCCCAGATTTTGACATTGTGACTGTGAGGATGCCGCAGCCGTCATAAGCACGAGGATCAGTTGTAAATTATTTTTCTCGGCGACATTATAACTTTGAACGGTCTCTGAAGGAACAGTTGTAAATCTACTCTAGGAGGATCTGTATATGTTTGTGTATATGCGTTGTATGTATGTATTTATGCATGTATACTGTATACGCAATTTTTTCATTGCAACGTATTTTCCAAAGCTGTGATTTAAGAGATTTGACAGTTATTTCATCCAGTTATCAAACTGAGATCACTTTCAGATTGAATTGTAGAATGGGATGGCCTCCGAATTTGTTCGCCAGCTCAGGAAGACTTCTCAAAGCGTGCACAAAATTTGTTTTCTTTCCCAAAAAAAAAAAAAAGGAAACCTGAATCAAATTGATCCCATCTAAATGGTTAGACTGGATCTACTGAACTGGATATAATTCACTGTTTTGGCAGTGGTTTGCTCTCCCAGCTTGTTTCAATATAGTTTCTGAACGTTTCATTACCAGACTAGGTAACATCATCAAGGCCACACTTGGAATACTGCATCCAGTTTTGGTCACCATGATGTAAAAAAGAGGTTGAGACTCTAGAAAGAGTACAGAGAAGAGCAACAAAGATGATCAGGGGACTGGAGGCTAAAACATATAAGGAAAGGCTGCTGGAATTGGGTATGTCTAGTTTAATGAAGAGAAGGACGAGGGGAGACATGATAGCAGTGTTCCAATATCTCAGGGGCTGCCCCAAAGAAGAAGGAGTCAAGCTATTCTCCAAAGCCCCTGAAGGCAGGACAAGAAGCAACTGATGGAAACTATCCAAAGAGAGAAGCAATCTAGAACTAAGGAGAAATTTTCTGACAGTCAGAACAGTTAACCAGTGGAACAACCTGCCTCCAGAAGCGGTGAATGCTCCAACACTGGAAGGTTTTAAGAAGAGATTTTTGTCTGAAATGGTATAGGGTTTCCTGCCCGAGCAGGGGGTGGGACTCGATGACCTCCAAGATCCCTTCCAATTTTATTATTATTATTATTATCAGCAAATGTTACCTAGTTTGGTAACAAAACGTTCAGAAACTATATTGAAACAAGCCTGGAGAGCAAACCACTGCCAAAATGTAAAAGCCGATCCACAAGTATTTTCTATTATTTCATAACTCACTTTTTATTTATAATTCCAGATGATGCTGACTATAATCTATAAACGGTAACTATAAATGGTCTAGGGTCTCCTGCTTGAGCAAGGGATTGGAGTAGAAGATCTCCAGGATCCCTTCCTATTCTATTATTCTGCTTTCTGTTTTTTGCATAATCCTTCAGCCCGATGGGTGTATATTTTGTATGCCAAAATTGATTTCCCTGTCTGACTCTCTGGGTCCTTTCAATTTTATTTTATTTTATTTTATTTTAAAAATACAACTGTTTGCAGAATTTGCCACTTACCGGATAATCACACTTAAGGCTATTCATTCTACCAGCTGAATCATTTCAATAATCCTGTATTAGTTATGGCTTAGAAAACGTAGCCCTGTTTCAAAAGGTTTGGTACAGTTTAAGAATCTTCCCCCGTCTTTCCCTTCCTTCCTTCCTTCCTTCCTTCTTTCTTTCTTTCTTTCTTTCTTTCTTTCTTTCTTTCTTTCTTTCTTTCTTTCTTTCTTTCTTTCTTTCTTTCTCTTCGTGAAATTAGCAACGTCCCATATTTTTTTTGAATTGATTTACATGCTGGGAAGTGACCTATAAATCTCCGCGGAAGCTCTCTTAAGTATTCTGCATTGTGTCTTGCAAATGAAATAATTTCTTAAGGTATTCTCCCTCAGGGGATATCCTGGAATCCTCTCAACCTTAGAAAAACCAGATGGGAGAGCTTTTTTGTCCCCCCCCACAATCCCTCTTTATGTTTAATCTGGGCAGGGAGCTGAGAGGGGTGAATTTCAAATGCAGGGGCTAATTAAAGAGAGATTTATGTCTTATGCAAGCGTTAGCAAACACCATAATAATAATAATAGTAACAATAATAATGATGGTGATGATGATGATGATGATGATGATGATGTTGGAAGGGACCTTAGAAGTCATCTAGTCCAACCCCCTGCTCAGGCAGGAAACCCTATACCATTTCAGACAAAAGGCTGTCCAGTCTCTTCTTAAAAACTTCCAGTGTTGGAACATTCACTGCTTCTGGAGGCAGGTTGTTCCACTGGTTAATCGTTCTCATGATCAGGAAATTTCTCCTTAGTTCTAGGTTGCTTCTCTCCTTGCTTAGTTTCCACCCATTGCTTCTTGTCCTGCCTTCCGGCCCTTTGGAGAATAGCTTGACTCCCTCTTCTTTGGGGCAACCCCTGAGATATTGGAAGACCGCTATCATGTCCCCCCCCCCCCGTCCTTCTCTTCATTAGACTAGACATTGTGGATTTAACGACCACAAGTTAAGTGACACGTTTGTTAAGGGAATTTTGCCCCATTTTACGACCAAACAGACCACTTACATTGGTACTCCAATCCTAACAATAACATTGTAAAAACAATTTCTTGAAATGTCCATATTTGTCCTTCCCGTGTCTATACACGTTGAGCTTGTTTGTTCAGTTTTGGACTTTTTAACGCATTCATTTACATCCAGTTTATTTTGAGGACTCTCTTGCTATTTAGCCATGGTGGCGCAGTGGTTAGAATGCCATACTGCAGGTTAATTCTGCTGACTGCCGGCTGTTGGCAGTTTGATCCTGACCGGTTCAAGGTTGACTCAGCCTTCCATCCTTCTGAGGTCAGTAAAATGAGGACCCAGATTGTTGGGGGCAAGATGCTGACTCTGTAAACCACTTAAAGAGAGCTGTAAAGCACTGTAAAGCGGTATATAAGTCTAAGTGCTATTGCTCTGCCTTTTCTCCTTACTCTGCCCACTGCCTGCAGTTCGATTCTCACCGGCTCAAGGTTGACTCAGCCTTCCATCCTTCTGAGGTTGGTAAAATGAGGACCCAGATTGTTGGGGACAATAGGCTGACTCTGTAAACTGCTTAGAGAGGGCTGTAAAGCATTGTGAAGCAGTATATAAGTCTAAGGGCTATTGCTATTGTTCTTCCTTCCTTCCTTCCTTCCTTCCTTCCTTCCCTCTGCCCACTGCCAGCAGTTCGATTCTCACTGGCTCAAGGTTGACTCAGCCTTCCATCCTTCTGAGGTTGGTAAAATGAGGACCCAGATTGTTGGGGACAATAGGCTGACTCTGTAAACTGCTTAGAGAAGACTGTAAAGCACTGTGAAGCGGTATATAAGTCTAAGTGCTATTGCTATTTAATTCAGCAAATCTCTGCATGTTTACTTAGAGGTAAAGCCTGTCACATTTCTGCAAAAAAGGAAATCCCAGAGGAGGCTAAAAAGAAAAGAGGATTTGTTTTGTACCTCTCTGAAAGCCAACAGCTTGCTTTTGAAGTAGTATAAAGGATCTCTGTTCCTTTAAAGTATCTTAGAGAGCCCACCTTTTTTTCTCTGTGTCTTGTTAGATTAGAAAAACTGATATATACTAATACAAGATAGGAAACGTCAGCTACATCCTTCCCAACCCTTTATGTAATGTTCTCTTCTACAAGTAAAATCAGGTCAAACTTAAAAACCCATGAAGTGGAAGCGATTTAGATGAGAAATTAAGGCAGGAGGATTTCCAGGGACTGAAACCTCCATTCACCAAAATCGAATAAAATCAAGATCTACGTGTGGCGTCTTAGCTTTATTTTTATTTTATTTTTTTGCTGTCTTCGAAGGCCTGGCGGTTCTGAATAAGTATGGAGAAAAATATTCAAGGAATTGAGTTTGCTTTCTCCTTCTTCTCTTCCTCCTCTTCATCCCTCTCTTTAAGTCAAGCTAAAAAAAAACACCCAAAAGTTAAGATGACGGACTCAAATTATTTCTTTGTTTTCCAGCAGGGTGAAAGGATGACATTACAGTGTTTGATACAAAGCACTTATATATATATATAAACAGTGTTTGGGTACTTTGGAGGGGTTTATAGGCTGAACTAATCTACACAGCCTCTATAATTCAAATTTTCATATTGTTATGTGCTCCTGGCTACTTTCCTTCGTAACCAGAGGCAAGCTCGCCTGATCAATAACCAGCCAAGACACAGTAAAGGTCTTTTGTTTCCAATTCAAACAATTCCCTTCTTTATACATTCCCTACACCGGCTGCCACATCCCTCCTCATTCCCCATTGGCTGAGGTACTATAAGGTTACACTCTTTCCGACCTCCTTCTACATATTTCCTGCTACATACTAAATCATACGTCACATGGGCATTATAATTAGCAGATAATGTATGCAAGGTGTGTCAAATAATATTCAATAGGATTTTGAGCATGCACCGTTACCTTGTTTTCGAGTTCTGGGATATTTTATGACTTCTTACAACAATAGATACTTTCCTGTTTTCCAGTTTAGTTTGGCTTTCCTGTTATTCAATTCAGCTAGTTTTCCTGTTAAGCTGAGTATTTCCTCTTGCAGCGGTTTTGCAGCTTGCATTCTTCCATTTCCCACTCTGAAAACCGGGTTAATTTTAGCCTAAGTGTCTATCTTACATCCTCCCTTTATGCTGCTATTTCCTTGTTCCCATCCATTGTGTTTTCTTTGGTAAGCTTATTTTTCTACTCAGTACGTTTCCATTGCACCGTAGATTTGACTGTCCCTGAAGATTCATCATATTGGTGCACAAATCAATATTAATTGCATAGTTCCTACCATTTGTCTGTGAAAATCAAATCAGAACAAATCCTCAGCCATCTTTACCAGAAATGTGAAACACGTGGCAAAAAGTTAAGCAAGTTTTTGAGTTCATCAGTTTTTAAAGCAACTGAAAGGGGAAAGAAATATGGCACAAATAGATTAAGATTAAAGCAACAACGGTGTGCACACATAGTATAACATGGTTTACTTTATAACAGCTTTGTTCCTATTTCTGTGATTGCCCATCTCATCATACCGCTTTATAAAACCCTAGTGAGACCACACTTGGAAGCAATTTTGGTCACCATAGTACAAAAAAGATGTTGAGACTTTGGAAAAAAAAAAGTGCAGAGAAGAGCAACTAAGATGATCAAAGGCCTGGAGACTAAAAGATACGGAGAACGGCTGCAGGACTTGGGTTTGGCTAGTCTAAAGAAAAGAAGAAATAGGGGGGACAGGATAGCAGTATTCCAGTATTTGAGGGGCTGTCACAAAGAAGAGGGGGTCAAATTATTCTCCAAAGCACCAGAGGACAGGACAAGAAACAATGGTTGGAAATTAATCAAAGAGAGAAGCAACCTGGAATTAAGGAGAAAGTTCCTGACAGTGAGGACAATTAACCAGTGGAACAGCTTGCCACCAAGCTGTGGAAGTTTTTAACAAGAGACTAGACAGTCACTTGTCTGAAATGGTATAGGTTCTCCTGCTTGAGCAGGGGGCTGGACTAGAAGACCTCCAAGGTCCCTTCCATTCTATTCTATCAACATGACCCTGGATAACTAACAACAGTTAAAGACACAACATAGTAATAAATACATAATCAACAGCCCAGATAAAAGCCACAAACCACCATCTTCCTGACTATCTTACAGGATTAGTGTGTGTATAACTCTAGTCATTGTGACTCCTGGTTTATAGCCCTTGGAAGTTACAAAGTAGATGATATGGAGTCCTAGTTTGGGAAGTTTTATTTGTGTCTATGTGTTTTTTAAGAGTGATATCTGTTTTTACACTATACATTTCAAGCTGCCTTCCAACCCCAGTCATGGAGACCCCTGCTGTCAGTTTTTATGATAAGAGGGGACTTTGAAGACAACCAAAGGGAGACCCCCAAGTCCTCATGAAGATAGGGGAGCTACAGGTTGCCCACTTCTGTTCCATATAGAAAGCTTGAAGATCAACCTTCAACTGATAACGTTTTGTTTTTCAGGAAGCAGAGATCTTAAACACGGCCATCCTCACTGGGAAGACGGTGGCTGTCCCTGTTAAGGTGGTCTCGGTGGAAGAAGATGGAACAGTGGCTGATCTTGTAGAGTCCGTGGAGTGCAGATCCTCAGATGAAGATGTCATCAAGGTAAGTGTTTGCACGAATGAGTTTTTTTAAAATCAATCCATATAAACTCCTGCCCCTCTTATCAATGTAGGGATATTTAAGCTTAGCCCTTGCTATCTCATTATAGTTTGTGGGGGAAGGCAAATCCAGGTGGAAATGTTAATAACGTTGACCTCCCTCTTAAAAGTCATACTTGGTGGATTTTAGTTTCTCTCTGCCCAGAAAATAGGAAGGTGTCCTTATCTTTTCTCGGTATTGGCTTATTTGAGTGTTTGTCAAGATGTCCTCCTCAGTGCCCAGGAAAGAGCCAGCAAGCATGTACGTGTGACAAATGGTTGTTTAATCCATGCAGGAAAAAGTTAGCGCTGGGAGTGAACTGCTCCCAGTGCTTTACATAGCCTCTTTGCACGCAAGCCCCACCCCCCCAGCCCACAAGCCACCATCCGGCCTGCAGAGTCCAAAAGCAGCCAACCGGGATGTTGCCTCCTTTCCACGTTCCAGTTGGTGCACAGAGTCCAGCTTTCCAGCAAGCGGGTAACCCTTCCCGCTGTTCTGCTGCCTCCCGCAGCACCACGCTGCTCCGTGTCCCATGCCATGGCCTGCGGGGGGGGCCTCCCCACACTGCCATGGGGACTCCTCTTGTTGAGCCGCCGAGGTGCTGGACCCCAGGCGTCGTCCCAATGTGCACGGACGTGCTCCTGTCGTGGGGCCTCTCTTCGATGAGCCGCCGAGGCGCCGGATTGCAGGCACCGGCCCCAACGTCCACGGACACGCTGCCTGCCGCTGGCGAGCCCACAAGCCCCAGCAATGAAGGTGGGCGAGTGGGAGGCCGCCGCGGCACCGAACTCTTGTGCCCATCAGCTAATCTTTTGGTGACTTCTTGATCTTCTTCACCAAAGTGCCTCATTCCTTCATGTCATCCTATTTGTGTCCAAAGGTACCCCAGTAAGGGTTCAAGGAACACCTAGATGTAAACAGGAAGGCATTTCACTTGATAATCCCAAGGGGATGGAGAACTGAAGGTCCATCTCAAAATTGGACCTTGTGTTCCTCCTTCCTTGGGACCGTGACGTGAGATGGCTCCCTTGTGAGGCTTAGCCTATGCCATGACTTCATGAAGAAGATCTCGTATGTCTTGGGTGTCCTTTGAGTATCCATCTTCTCAAGGAAATGCAAGCGTCGAGCCTCAAGTGGCTGAAGGACCCCATCAAGTGTCTCTTATTGCTATTTACTCTGGGTTGAAGTGCCTGCTCCCCACTTTGCCATTTGTCTCTGGAGCTTTCAACAGTATTGACTGAAGAACATCTTGAGAGCTTCTTATCTTTTCTGCTGAGTTGATCGATAAATAGTAAGAGAGCCTCTTCACTCCTATCCAGAGAGTCTTGCTCTTCCTTCCTCCATATGGTCCCAGAAGCATTTTTTTTGTGACTTGCCTGGGGCAATTATTGTTCTTTTTCTCTAGTTTGAGAAGAAGCACCCAACTCAAAGTCTGTCAAGGGCCAAGAGCCTGGTGGCTTGGTTCTCTTCTGGAGACACAGTCTGTGCCTGCAAAGCCAGTGTCATCTCAGTATTGTGTGGAGAAAAGCTTAGGAGCATCGCAAGCAAGCAGAGATGGAAGAAATGGTGATTCTCATTTTCATTAGATGAATATTTCCAGCTTGGACCGTTCAGGGAATTGAGGGGTGGAGCGCCTCTCTAATGGCCTTTTTGGCAGTATTTTCAGTCGGCCATCGTCTCTTGACATCTCACCTAATTGGAGGTTTCTGAAGCTGGTGGCTGCTGGAGTTGTTTAGAGGTTTTGATGGAGCCAGGCTTGCCAGCGACAGCCAATTCGTGATCCTGAGAACGGAGGATCAGCTTAGATCTCAGGAGCCAGCAAGGAAAGAGAGGTGGTTGGGAAATAGATAACTTCAGGACCTTTCTGGCCTCCTGGAAGCATGAATGAAGAGTTGGTTTTGGGGAATGAACAAGAGAAGATCAGTTGAATTGTTTTCCCAAAAGACATCTCCATTCTCTGAAGGTACCGCTGGCCTCATCTGTATACGTTCACAGATAGTCCTTGGCTTACGGCCACCATGGGGACCACCATTTGCAGGCCTAATCAAGGCGGTCATTAAGTGGATCTCATCTGCAAAGGAAGGAAGGAACCAGGAAGTATTGTAAGAGGACAGCCTATTTCAAAGTAGAGAAGATCCGGTTCTCCAACCCCTCTGATTTCAGAACAGTTAGGACAGGGGTCTTCAAACGTGGCCCTTTTATGACTTTGTGGATGTCAACTCCCAGAATTCCTCAGCCAGCCTCCATTTTGTTTGTTAGATTTAAGACAGGGGTCTTCAAACTTGGCCCTTTTATGACTGGTGGACTTCAACTCCCAGAATTCCTCAGCCAGCCTCCATTTTGTTTGTTAGATTTAAGACAGGGATCTTCAAACTTGGCCCTTTTATGACTGGTGGACTTCAACTCCCAGAATTCCTCAGCCAGGTACGCTGGCTGAGGAATTCTGGGAGTTGAAGTCCACGAGTCACAAAAGGGCCAAGTTTGAAGACCCCTGAGCTAGGACCTTAAGCTGAGCTAGACTGGACAGAAAAAAACTGGGGCAAGGAAGTCCCTGAGATAAGTCTAGAAGTGGCGATCAGCATGAGGACATCCTTGAAGAGCAATATTTGCTGAAAAGTGAACCCAGTCCTAACGTCTGCTTCCTGATTTAGAATTGACCCTTGCAATTCTATTTCGGTGGAGCTTCTGAACATTTTATTTACACTCTCTCCACCCAACTTCTATTTTCTGAACGTCCTCACAGTCTGAACGTTCTTGACTGTGATTGTCAGAGGACTGTCTACCACCTGCTCTACCAAGGCTACATTATTTATAGAGCTCGGTCCTGTCAACTCTAAGCTGTCTTGTGGAGGCTGCTATATTTGGGCTGCCATTGTCCTGATCACCACTAGAGGCCAGCAAAGAGTTCAAGAAAGATCTGAATCTTTCCTCCCCTGTAGCACTCATCTTCCTTCCCCTCCCCCCAGCTGTCTCACTGATAAATTCATAAGATTCGCATCTCTCTTTTATTAATGGGCAGCAATACCCCATAATACGCCAGGAAAACAGCAGCCACCTTTGTAATAATAATAATAATAATAATAATAATAATAATAATAATAATAATAATAATAATAATAATAATAATAATAATAATAATAATAATAATAATACAGTTGGAAGGGACCTTGGAGGTCATCTAGTCCAACCCCCTGCTCAGGCAGGAAACCCTTCACCATTTCGGACAGATGGCTGTCCAGTCTCTTCTTAAAAACTTCCAGTGTTGGAGCATTCACCGCTTCTGGAGGCAGGTTGTTCCACTGGTTAATTGTTCTAACTGTCAGAGAATTTCTCCTTAGTTCCAGGTTGCATCTCTCCTTGATTAGTTTCCACCCTTTGCTTCTTGTCCTGCCTTCAGGGGCTTTGGAGAATAGCTTGACTCCCTCTTCTTTGGGGCAGCCCCTGAGATACTGGAACACTGCTCTCATGTCCCCCCTCGTCCTTCTCTTCGTTAAACTAGACATCCCCAATTCCAGCAACCGTTCCTTATATGCTTTAGCCTCCAGTCCCCTGATCATATTTGTTGCTCTTCTCTGCACTCTTTCTAGAGTCTCAGCATCTTTTTTACATCGTGGTGACCAAAACTACATTCAGAATTCTTCTGCCTTGCAGTTTGGACGGAGAAGGCACTATAACCGCCAATTTCCAAAACTTTTGTTTACATTGAGTAGCGGGACTTCAGACTGGGTGCAATTAATCGATGAAAATCTATGCAATTGCTATGAAGAATTATAAACGGACAGAGCACCAGCTACAAAGGGTGTAAGATCTGAAATTTAGAAGTTTGGCGAATGGAGGGGGGTCACCTGCCTCGCTGTGCATCTCTCTATCATCCCCACCATTTGTGGAGCATAGCACGTTTTTTTTCGGCAGAAGTCAGTAAAGCATTCACATCTGGTTATGAAAAAATTCTTGGGTGGGGAACAGCTGGGTCACCCTAATAGTAGGTATACCTCACCTTTCGGTAATATATTTCTTTAATAGATTGAGTATTTAATACATTTCATCTCACGTACATGATGTTGGGCGCCGACAAATTGCCTTCAGAAGTTGTGACTGTTCTAACACTGGAGGTTTTTAAGAAGAGACTGGACAATTCTTTGTCTGAAAATGGTATAGGGTCTCCTGCTTGAGCAGGGGGTTGGACTAGAAGACCTCCAAGGTCTCTTCCAGCTCTGTTATTCTGTTAGTCTAACAAAGAGAAGGACTAAGGGTGACATGATAGCAGTCTTCCAATATTTGAGGGGCTCCACAAAGAAGAGGGAGTCAAGCTATTCTCCAAAGCACCTGAAGGCAGGACAAGAAACAACGGATGGAAACCAATCAAGGAAAGAAGCAACCTGGAACTAAGGAGAAATATCCTGACAGTGAGAACAATTAATCAGTGGAACAACCTGCCTCCAGAAGTTGTCAATGCTCCAACACTGGAAGTTTTTAAAAAGAGATTGGATGTCCATTTGTCTGAAATGGTATAGGGTCTCCTGCTTGAGCATGGAGCTGGATTAGAAGACATCCAAGGCCCCTTCCAGCTCTATGATTGATTGATTGATTGATTGATTGATTAATTGATTAATTGATTGATTGATTCAAATGGTATAGGGTCTCCTGCTTGAGCAGAGGGCTGGACTAGAAGACCTCCAAGATCCCTTCCAGCTTTATTCTGATTGATTGATTGATTGATTGAATGATTGATTGATTGATTGAATGATTGATTCAAATGGTATAGGGTCTCCTGCTTGAGCAGAGGGCTGGACTAGAAGACCTCCAAGATCCCTTCCAGCTTTATTCTGATTGATTGATTGATTGATTGAATGATTGATTGATTGATTGAATGATTGATTCAAATGGTATAGGGTCTCCTGCCTGAGCAGGGGGCTGGACTAGAAGACCTCCAAGGTCCCTTCCAGCACCATTCTGACTCTGAATGCAGCCAGTGAGTCTTGCTTGCTTCTCTGTTCTCCAGCCGTAGGGCTGTCTTTAAGGATGTCTTTTGTTGTTGTTTGGAAACCAAACATTCCTTCGAGTAAAGGATTTTCTCTGCCTTGTTGCTCCCAGCCCTGATTCGTCTCCGCGTCTGCTAGCGCTCTCTAGCTGAGTTGACTATTCGAAGAAGCCACAATGCGCAAAGGAGCATCCACCCTCTCTACTTCTCCCCTGTTGCATTATTGTTCGTGGGCTTCCATAAACATCCAGTAATAAGGACTTGGCGTGTTTCAGTTCATAAATATGAAGTGGCAGTCCCTGCCTCATCTACCTAGATGTTATTACTGGATAAAATATGAATAATAGAGGAAATTGAAGAGAGGAGGGGAGAACGTTGTAATAGAAGGCAGCGTTGACATCAAGATATATCATGGAAAGGAGACGGGATTTAATACCAGATATGAAATTCAGAAGCCGAAGGTGTTAGAAGGAGAAGGAGGGAGGGGGGAAGAGGAGCAGAAGATAATATCTGTTGAAGAATCCCTTGGGCCGAGCAACGCACAGACAGAGCTACTCAGACTAGATAAAGCCTGTTTAAAATTGTATGAAAACTAAACACCCCTTTTGGGGGGGGACAAGCTTTCTTATTTTGTGTACAATCGAGAGAAGAAGTGGGAGAAAAGAAGTATAGCAAACAGCCCCCCAGTTTATTCTGGGCCAGTTGCAAGTTGTCCCATGGATATGTAACTTGGGGGGGCAGAGGAGAAGGTCTGGACGAGGGGACCCCATAACCAAGTGCTGTTTTTGAAGAGGGGGAAGTAATCCTTTTAAGAAAGAATGCCTTTTCAAGACTTCGGAGAGGTGATCTAATGACCTAGCAGAAGAGGCAGAGCTGAAGTGGTGAGTAAGACAGATTCTTTGGGTCTTGTTCGATGGGTAGGGATTGGCTGCTAGTATTTGTACCGCTCCCTTCCTTGATCTTACAGGATAATTATGGGTCTTTAGAAGGCCAGATCCTGAAGTTGAAACTCAAGTACTTTGGCCACCTAATGAGAAGGAAGGACTCCCTGGAGAAGAGCCTGATGCTGGGAAAGATGGAGGGCAAGAGAAGAAGGGGACGACAGAGAAGGAGGTGGCTGGATGGAGTCACTGAAGCAGGAGGCGTGAGCTTAAAGGGACTCCAGAAGATGGTAGAGGACAGGAAGGCCTGGGGGAACATTGTCCATGGTGTCGCAATAGGTCGGGCATGACTTCACAACTAACAACAACAACAAATGGAAGGAAGTTGCGGACTGAGACCTAAGCTTTGGGATCCTACCTGCTTAACCTTTTGACTTCGTTCATCCTTGCTGGAGTTGAAGCATGGATCTTTGATCCTGAAATCCAGAAGGATTTGTACTCAAGTCCTTCGTTGGATGGGGTGGATTTGATTGGGAGACGGTTCTCCTATTGCTAGTGATTTGGCTGATTGACTATGTGCCATCCAGTCAGTTGACCATGTCAGTAGGTTTTCTTCAGAAGGATGTGTTCCTAACTTGGTCCTTCAAGTCTTCCAATAGTTCATCCCTCATCACTGTAACTACGTCCAGCCACCTTCCATGCTGCTGGTCATCCTTTTTCCCCCCTTTCCTTACATCTTTCAAAACCTTTGAGACTTTTCCAAGACAACTAGGTCTTCGCATAATCTAGTTACTTGTCCCAAAGGTGCTTTTTTCAGGAGGCAACTGGACTTCCTTGTTTTTCTTTGAAGACGTTTCGCTTCTCATCCAAGAAGCTTCTTCAGCTCAGACTGGATGGTGGGGAGTGGAAGGATTTATACTCCTTGCAAACAGTTGGTCATTTGTATTTTTTAGAGAGTCATTGGGGCCATTTGGAGGAGACAGGTGAACCTCCAAATGGCCTCAATGACTTTCTTAAAAAATGCAAATGCAAATGACCAGCTTTCTGCAAGGAGTATAAATCCTTCCATTTCCCACAGTCCAGTCAGAACTGAAGAAGCTTCTTGGATGGGAAGTGAAATGTCTTCAAAGAAAAACAAGAAAGTCCAGTTGCCTCCTGAAAAAGCACTTTTGGGACAGCCATGACCTGGAGGACTGAGACTCTCCATAGACAACTAGTTACTTGTTGTTCAGTCACTGTGTCCAACTCTTCATGAACCCCTGGTCCACGCCAGCCCCCCCCCCCCCGGTTCTCCACTGTCTCCCAGACTTTGCCCAGATTCATGTAACCATCTCCTCCTCTGCCATCCCCTTCTCCCTTTGCCTTCCATCTTTCCCAACATCACACCTGGAATACCACAGCCAATTTTGGTCACCATATCACAAAAAAGAAGTTGAGAGTGTGGGAAAAATTCAGAGAAGAGCAACTAAGATGATCAGGGGCCTGGAGACCAAAACATATGAAGACCGGCTGCGGGACTTGGGTTTGGCTAGTCTAAAGAAAAGAAGAAATAGGGGAGACATGATAGCAGTGTTTCAGTATCTGAGGGGCTGCCACAAGGCAGAGGGGGTCACGTTATTCACCAAAGCACCAGAGGGCAGGACAAGAAACAATGGTTGGAAACTGATCAAAGAGAGAAGCAACCTGGAATTAAGGAGAAAATTCCTAACAGTGAGGACAATTAACCAGTGGAACAGCTTTGCCTTCAGAAATTGTGGGTGCTCCATCACTGGAGATTTTTCAGAGGAGATTGGAGATTCACTTGTCTGAGATGGTATAGGTTCTCCTGCTTGAGTAGGGGGCTGGACTAGAAGACCTCCAAGGTCCCTTCCAGCTCTATTCTATTCTAGACTTCAGGGTCTTTTTTCCAAGGAATCGTCTCTTCTCGTCGGGTGGCCAAAATATTTGAGCTCCAGCTTCAGGATCTGTCCTTCCAAAGAACATTCAGGACTGAGTTCCTTTAGGATCGACCAATCGGATCTCCCAGGGATGCTCAAGAGACTTTTCCAGCACCGCAATTCAAAAGCATCGATTTTTTCGGCACTGAGTCTTCCTTCTGGTCCAACTCTCACAGCCATAATCTAGTTACTTAGCCAACATTTTATGCCTAAGGAGAGCTTTCACACTTCCCACTCAATGCCCTGTCCTCCTTCTTTACAGAAAGCAAATATAGCCACATTCCCGTGCCAGAATATTTTTGCCCTCTGAAAAAAATAGAGCCCACTTCTGCCTTGTTCCTGAACTGCCTTTTTTTAAGGCAGCCTGATGAGCAGATCTAATATCGTTCTTTCTAATCAATAGCCACAATAGTCCAGAATATTTATCTCTTTTTAGATCTTCTGTAACCTCCTGAACAGTAGCCAAAGTTTGTTCTAACGCTACAGTTCTTTGGCATTTAATATGGCAGCTATTTTCAGGATGTCCTGCTTAGATGTGTATCTTGCTGTATTTAGATCTTACTTCTATTTTTAACATGCACATTGAAGTATCAGTCAATCAGAAAAGAGCTGGAAGGGACCTCAGAGGTCTTCTAGTCCAACCCCCCTCCCTGCTCAAGCAGGAGACCCTATATCATTTCAGACAAGTGACTCTCCAGTCTCTTCTTAAAAACCTCCAGTGATGAAGCACCCACCATTTCTGGAGGCAAGCTGTTCCACTGGTTAATTGTCCTCACTGTTAGGAAGTTTCTCCTTAATTTCAGGTTGCTTCTCTCCTTGATTAGTTTTCATCCGTTGCTTCTTGTCCTGCCTTCTGGTGCCTTGGAGAATAAGTTGACCCCCGCTTCTCAAATACTAGAATACTGCTATCATGTCCCCCCTAGTCGTTCTTTTCTCTAGACTAGCCAAACTCAAATCCTGCAACCGTTCTTCATATATTTTAATCTCCAGGCTTTTAATCATCTTAATTGCTCTTCTCTGCATTTTTTCCAAACTCTCAACATCTTTTTTTTGTGATAGGGTGACCAAAATTGGCTTCAGGATTCCAGGTGTGGTCTTACTAGGGTTTTATAAAGCGGTACTAATACTCTGTGTGATCTCGATTCTATGCCTCTGTTTATACAACCCAGGATTGTATTAGCTTTTTTGGCTGTTGCTGCTGCACACTGCTGGCTCATAGTCAAGTGATCCTCCACTAGGACTCCAAGGTCCCTCTCACAGTTGCTGTTTTTGAGCCAGGTTTTGCCTCATTTGTACTTGTACCTTTGGTTTTTCCTGCCCAGGTGTAAAACTTTGCTTTTCTCCACATTAAAGTTGGATAGGGCCCCTTGTTCAAGTCTGTTAAGATCTTTTTGGATCCCAAACTTGTCTTCTGGGATGTCGGCTATTCCTGCCAGTTTAGTATCATCTGCAAATAGGATGAGTTCCCCTCCTAAGTCTGAGTATACTATGTGCACAGTATTTCCCTGGTCTACTAATTTAGTCACTCTGTCAAAGAATGAAATAAGATTGGTTTGGCATGATCTGTTTTTAACAAATCGGTGCTGCCTTTTCGTTGTAACTTTATTTCTTTCTAGATGTTTGCAGATCTTTTATTATCTTTTCCAGTATCTTCCCAGGTATTGAGGTTAGCCTGTTTCCTGCTTCACCATTTAGAAAAGCAAGTTTGCAGAGGCCATTTACAAATCACTTTTTCTTTTTTTTTACACCCCACCAAAGAGTTTTTTTTTTTTTTTTTGAAAAGTCTTTTTGATCCTGCTTCAGCAAAAACGTCACCCCTTGATGATGTAAGGCTTTGTCTGGCACATCATCCCAAGACTGTAGGGGAAAAAAAAATAATATTGCCACCTTGACTTGTTTGTGAAATGTGCCTCACACTCTACCCACGCATCTGTCAAAGAAAAAGGAAACAAGACGAGGCACAAAATTACACTGGCTTTGTTCTTTATTCTTCTAATTAGACTTTTGGGGGGGGGGGCAGGACGGTGAGTGATTGGCTGTGGAGTTGGGGTTCATCCCAGGTCTCTTTAGAAAGACAATTGCTGCATGTACTTTAGTTACTTGGTCCCAATGGAAGTTTTCTCCTGGTCTGGAATACCAACCCAATGAAATTAGGTTGGACCCTGCTGGCCTTATGCGAGATCCTAAAAACTTCGGTTTTAGCAATAGCAGTGGTACTTAGGCTTATATCCTGCTTCACAGTGCTTTCCAGCTCTCGCTAAGCGGTTTAGAGAGTCAGCGTGTTGCCCCCAACAACTTGAGTCAACAGGATCGAACTGCTGGCAGTCGGCAGAGTTTGCCTGCAATACTGCATTCTAACCACTGGGGAAGGAAGGAAGGAAGGAAGGAAGGAAGGAAGGAAGGAAGGAAGGAAGGAAGGAAGGAAGGAAGGAAGGAAGGAAGGAAGGAAGGAAGGAGAACTAGCACTAGCACTAGCATTAGTTATGGCCTTATGCGAGATCCTAAAAACTTCGGTTTTAGCAATAGCATTAGTACTTAGTACTTATATACTGCTTCACAGTGCTTTACAGCCCTCTCTAAGTGGTTTACAGAGTCACCATGTTACCCCCAACCATCTGGGTCCTTGTTTTATCGACCTCGGAAGGATGGAAGGCTGAGTCAACCTTGAGCTGGTCAGGATCGAACTCCTGGCAATGGGCAGAGACAGCCTTCAATGCTGCATTCCAACCACTGGGGAAGGAAGGAAGGAAGGAAGGAAGGAAGGAAGGAAGGAAGGAAGGAAGGAAGGAAGGAAGGAAGGAAGGAAGGAAGGAAGGAAGGAAGGAAGGAAGGAAGGAAGGAAGGAAGGAAGGAAGGAAGGAAGGAAGGAAGGAAGATAGCAATAGCCCTTACACTTATATACTGCTCCACAATGCATTACAGCCCTCTCTAAGCGGTTTACAGAGTCAGCATTCTGCCCCCCCCCCAACAATCTGGGCCCTCATTTTACCAACCTTGAAAGGATGGAAGTCTGAACTGAGTTTGAGCCTTTGAGAATTGAACTGCTGGCAGTCAACACAATTAGCCCGCAATGCTGCAGTCTAATCACTGCGCCACCACGGTTTTCTGATAGATCCTATCTACCAGTTTTGTTGATGGTTATTTTGCGATGCTCAGCTGCTGCGTGTTTTGTTTTATAGCATGCATTGCATTTAATCTTTTTAAAATCTATTCTATTGCAAGCCACCCAGAATCATGTATGCTTTAAATCTGGACGAGCAGGGGGAGACATGACAGCAGTGTTCCAATATTTGAGAGGCTGCCACAGAGAGGAGGGGGGGGATCAACCTATTTTTTTCCAAAGCACCTGAAAGCTAGACAAGGAATAACAAATGGAAACTGATCAAGGAGAGATTCAGCCTGGAAATAAGGAGAAATTTTCTGACAGTGAGATCAATCAACCAATGGAACAGAAGTTGCCTTCAGAAATTGTGGGAGCTTCATCACTGGAAGAGACTGGACTGCCATCTGTCAGAAATGGTGTAGGGTCTCCTGCTTGGCCAGGGGGTTGGACTAAATGACCCACAAGGTCCCTTTCAACTCTGTTATTCTATTCTATCCCACCCACCATTTTCCACCTAATTTGACTGATGGATCCCTGCAGAGGGATCCTTTTGAATTGGTTTCCATCTTTTGGGGAAGACCAGTACTAGCAGAAGTGCAGAATGTATCATCCTAATGCCAGTACTGTACTACAATTCATAGCGCCCCCAAACCTTGATTCTGCTAGAAAGGGTAGTTATAATAATAATAATAATGATAAAGTTGGAAGGGACCTTGGAGGTCATCTAGTCCAACCCCCTGCTCAGGCAGGAAACCCTATACCATTTCGGACAAATGGCTGTCCAGTCTCTTCTTAAAAACTTCCAGTGTTGGAGCATTCATCCCTTCTGGAGGCAGGTGGTTCCACTGGTTAATTGTTCTGACTGTCAGGAAGTTTCTCCTTAGTTCTAGGTTGCTTCTCTCCTTGATTAGTTTCCATCCATTGCTTCTTCTCCTGCCTTCAGGGGCTTTGGAGAATAGCTTGACTCCCTCTTCTTTGGGGCAGCCCCTGAGATATTGGAAGACTGCTATCATGTCCCCCCTCGTCCTTCTCTTCGTTAAACTAGACATACCCAATTCCAGCAACCGTTCTTTATATGTTTTAGCCTCCAGTCCCCTAATCATCTTTGTTGCTCTTCTCTGGACTCTTTCTCAGGGTTTCCTGCCTGAGCAGGGGGCTGGACTAGAAGACCTCCAAGGCCCCTTCCAGCTCTATTCAATTCTATTCCTTAAAATTCCTAAACACCCTCCCAACGTGGGTACTGGTGACTCACCTTTGGGACCACAAGGCCCGTGCATCTATGAAGCCAAGCAGCTGTTTTGTGTTTCTCTCTGTGTGTGTGTTCTCCTGGAATCTAAGTCTAATTATCATAACCGGCAACATTGAGAAGGGATAAAAACTATTTTTGATGCGTTGGCCTCTTTTGTAGAACTAGTTGAAGGCTGTAGCTGAGATCAGAACATTGGTAACCGACGGTGGCTTTGATCATCGGCTCTCCGATGGTTCAGAGATGTGTTTTGCTCACCCTGATGGTCATTATCTGGAATCCGCCGACTGCGTTTCCATGTCGCTCAAAGGCCTGTTTCTCCTCATCAACCACATTGGCTGATTTTGCAACAGCCTGTCTCCCACCTGCTTCAAAAGCCACCAAGGTCCCCCGTTCCTTAGGCTGGAAATAGACTCAATCAACATAATTGCCCATAATAAGTTAGCAACCCTCAAACTCAAGCTGTATGGATGGGAGGGCGGCCTTGATATTCCTGCAAACTGCCTCTGAAGCCCTATCTCTCTCTCCCCTCAAATGCCTGCCTTCCAGACATGTTGGCCATCAACCCTAGAAAAATGTAACGTTCATAAAACTGCAAGCCAAACTAGAAGTATTTCTAGTGGAAGGATTTCTGGGATCTATCCCCAGGAAGCCAGAGAGAGAACGAGAGACGATTGTCCTAAAAGGAATTAAAACCTAATGGTCACTCATTAAGTCCCATCTTCACTTGGAGATAATAACACAGTCCTTGACCAGGAGCATCCATTCCAGAGGTATTTGAGGATTAACGGCTCGGACTGAACGCTCGCCCAGAATTTTGTCCATTGACATCTGCTGCTTCGTATATCGTTTGGATGGACCATCGAGCGGGATGGATGGAAACTACAATGCTGAAAAAGGAAAAAATATTTTAAAACGAAGCCTACTGACATTAGCCTCCACTGAGGCTTCAGGAACTGGGCATGGCTAGTCCAGTGAAGAGAAGGACCAGGGGAGACATGATAGCAGTCTTCCAATATTTGAGGGGCTGCCACAGAGAGGAGGTGGGGTCAACCTATTTTCCAAAGCACCTGAAGGCCAAACAAGGAATAACGGATGGAAGCTGACCAAGGAGAGATTCAACCTAGAAATAAGGAGAAATTTCCTGACAGTGAGAACGATCAACCAACGGAACAGCTTTATCACTGGAAGCTTCCAAGAAGAGACTGGACGGCCATCTGTCAGAAATGGTGTAGGGCCGTGGTGGTGAACCTATGGCACAGGTGCCACAGGTGGCATGCAGAGCCCTCTCTGTGGGCACACGCGCCATCGCCCCAGTCCTAAGCCTTCAGCTGGGTTTTATAAACCCTTTTCGCTTGAGGCCTCCGCCGCCATGTGCAAAAAAAACCCGGTTCAATCAATCAATCAATCAATTTCAACTTCTCGCGGGAAAAAAAAGATCTCGCAAAGTTGGAATTGATTGATTGAACTTTTTAGTCCCACCCAGTCTGCCGTTACCACCGCAGCCACGCCCACCCAATGGGCCACGCCCACCCAATGGGCCACACCCACCCAATGGGCCACGCCTACCCGGCACCCAACAATACATAAGTGGGTTTCAGGTTGTAGTTTGGGCACTCGGTCTCTAAAAGGTTCGCCATCACTGGTGTAGGGTCTCCTGCTTGGGTGGGGGGTGGGTGGGACTAGATGACCTACCAGGTCCCCTCCAACTTTGTTATTCTAATTCTGATGTTCACCAAAATGTCTATCCGTAGCGATGAATCTCTGGGCTGGCTTGTTCAGCCCCCTCAGTCACCACAGCAAATTTATGAATTTGCGCTTTCTTTTGGAACAGGGGTGTGGTGGTGGGAGCTGGTGGGGGGCATTCAGGATCAACGAAAGGAAATCTTGTTCACCTAGGACAGTGATGGCGAACCTTTTAGAGACCGAGTGCCCAAAAACTGGCCCCGCCCCAGCTCCACCCCCTGCCCTGCCTCCACCCCACCTGCCCGCAGGGCCACTCACCGCCTCCAGGGCCCGCCGCAGATGACCCAGGCAGCCCAGCAGCGCTATGAAGGCCACATCCTCTGCCCGTGCCCTGCAGCATCAACTGTGCGCGATGGGGCGTGAGGGCAGAGTCTTGTCTACGCTGCCTGGCTGCCATGTCCTTGGCTGTGCTGCTCCGCATGGGCCACACTCGGGGGCAACTCTCCTCCAGGGGGGCTGCTGGTGTGGAGGGGGTTGTGGGGAGAGGTGAGGCTGGGGCAACGGCACGTGTGCCCACAGAGAGGGCTCCGAGTGCCGCCTCTGGCACCCGTGCCATAGGTTCACCACCACTGACCTAGGATGAAGTTGAAGGTATGGAATTCCCTCTCTTTGGCTGGGACGATGGCCATGCATTTATTCAGCTTGAAGAGCAGATGGGCAGAGCCACAGAAAGCTGGCTGTGGGTGGTTGGGAGCCTCGATGGCTATGTATTCTCAACCTTCTCAAAAGTCACAAAAAAAAAAAAGGAACACCATCTGCCAGCTGCTGAAAAGCACCAGTAGAACAACATCACGCTGTCAAATCAAATCCAGTAACTTTATTACAGCCATAAGGTCGGAAAATACCAAAATAAAATCTAAAAAAAAAAATAATGAAAATATTTGGAGGAACGGCTTGCCTCCAGAAGTTGTGGGTGCTCCAACACTGGAGGTTTTTAAAGAAAAGATCGGACAACCACTTGTCTGAAATGGTGTAGGGTCTTCTGCTTGAGCAGGGGGTTGGACTAGATGACCTCCAAGGTCCCTTCCAACCCTATTGTTCTGCGTTCTAGAATTATCTGGGTGCCATAACATAAATTATGATATTTGGGTGCGCCCTCACTGGAGGCTTTTAAGAAGAGATTGGACAATCATTTGTCTGAAATGGTACAGGTCTTCCTGCCTGAGCAGGGGATTGGTCTAGAAGACCTCCAAGGTCCCTTCCAACTCTGTTATTTTGTTATTCTGCTAAAATATAGAGATAGAGAGATATAAATGATATAGATATAGATATAATAATAGCAGCAGCAAATGGAGAGGGTATTTTGCCATCTCAGAGACTTCCCAGAAGGAGGCTTGGATTAAGAAATTAAAGTCAGGTTCCAAGAATCAAGATAGAGATGTGGAATTATTATAAATGAGTGAAGACCAAGTTGGAAAATTGAGGCTATGGAATGGAATGAAGTTCTGGAGAAGGAATAGAATAGAATAGAATAGAATAGAATAGAATAGAATAGAATAGAATAGAATAGAATAGAATAGAATAGAAAGGGACCTTGGAGGTCTTCTAGTCCAGCCCCCTGCTCAAGGAGGAAGACCTATACCATCTCAGACAAGTGACTATCTAGCCTCTTTTTAAACATTTCCAGTGATGGAGTGCCCACGATTTCTGAAGGCAAGCTGTTCCACTGGTTGATTTTCTTCACTGTCAGGAACTTTCTCCTTAATTCCAGGTTGCTTCTCTCCTTGATTAGTTTCCATCCGTTGCTTCTTGTCCTGCCTTCAGGTGCTTTGGCAAATAAATTGACCCCCTCCTCCTTGTGGCAGCCTCTCAAATATTGGAACCCTGCTATCATGTCTCCCCTATTTCTTCTTTTCTTTAGACTAGCCAAACCCAAGTCCCGCAGTCATTCTTTGTATGTTTTGGTCTCCAGGCCTTTGATCATCTTAGTTGCTCTTCTCTGAGCTTTTCCCAAGGTCTCAACATCTTTTTGTGATATGGTGGCCAGACTGATAACTGGAACAATTGGCTATATTTGGTGGCAGTTCATACTTTTGACCTTTTAATGATGCCCCCGTTTTTGGATCTTCAGAAAGGTAGGGATGGAGCTTCAAGAGTGTTGGCCTTTGGGCCAAAACTTGAAGAAGATTGAATTGGCTCGGATTCCCTCCCTTTCTCTCTCCAAGGTCCAGTCCAGCCAGAATCAAAGCTTTACTAGCCTACCTGAGCAGAAATATGGTCTCAGAGGCCATAATTGCCAAGTGCCCCATTAAATCAGCCTCTCTCTTTTTTTCTCTCTCTCTCTGTTTTGCAAGCCTGCCAAAGAGAGAGACAGAAAGAATCACTGTCGGAGTGTACATTATGGATGCAGAAAGAGTTTGTGCCGGGAAAGGATGACCTCAAGAGCCAAGCAGGGTGATTAAAGTCCCGGCACACTAAAACCCTTCTGAAGTCCAGGGTTATCTGATGGAAACAGCATCTTTCTCCTCCGCAGCTTTTTCTCAGGAGACCCAGAATCAAGAGCTTCCCCCAAACTAATCTCTGTGCATGACGGTTTTCTGAATGGCATCGAGTCTTTTAGGCATGCAACTGCATCTCTCCCTATGGGCTGCTCTCTGATGCATGGCAGTCCTGGCTTTGTCCCAAAAATGATGCTGATGCTTAAGTTGGAATCCCGCAAGCAATCCACAGACCAATGGTGATGGATGAAGAAGAACCTGCAAGGGTGACGGCATTGTATCGTCCTGACATACAGCCACTTGGTCTCAGTTGGAAGCTAAAATATATGAAGAACGGCTACAGGAACTGGGCATGGCTAGTCTAGTGAAGAGGAGGACCAGGGGAGACATGATAGCAGTCTTCCAACAGAGAGGAGGGGGGTCAACTTATTTTCCAAAGCACCTGAAGGCCAGACAAGGAACAACGGATGGAGACTGATCAAGGAGAGATTCAGCCTAGAAATAAAGGAGAAACTTCCTGACAGTGAGGACAATCAACCAGTGGAACAGAAGTTGCCTTCAGATGTTGTGGGAGCTTCATCTCTGGAGGCTTTCAAGAAGAGACTGGATGGCCATCTGTCAGAAATGGTGTAGGGACAGGGGTTTGGACTAGATGACCTACAAGGTCCCTTCCAACTCTTTTATTCTAATTCTTATTCAGTTCTTCCGGGGGATTAACATCTCCACCATCTAAAGAGAGAGCAAGCTATGTAGAAGACCCAAAGCAAGTTTTGGGGCTCGCCACACTTCCAGCCGGCATGTCCCAAAGCTGCTTTTTTTGAGAGGCAACTGGATTTTTAAAGAAAGTTCAGTTGTCTCTTGAAAAAGCACTTTGGGGACCACCACGACCTGGATGACTGAGAATCTCCAAAGGCTTTCAACCAGCCTCTTGACACTTGTCATTGGCCACTGTCCAAGGTCCAACACAGGACCAGTTTAGGCAAGGCTAGACAAGTCTCTCACCTGTCTCAGTAGGGGACAAGTTTCAGAGAGGAGATGTTGTGGGTTGCTGGGATGTCTCACCCAACATATTTTCTCTCATGTTCGCCTACCTTCTGTCTAGACAATGACAGATGCTTCTCTGCAGTATTTTTTCCCAAACTCTCTGCTCTTCCCTGCCTAGAATGCTGCATCCTTCTCCTTTATCCACATCTGCCCTGCCATCCATAATTCATAGTGATGCTTTGTCGCGCTGATTTTTACAGACTGGGTGAGTGGCAGTTTCTCACCTCTTCTGCCCTGACGCTTCCCAATTAAATTGACTTCTACGGGCCAACGTGTGTGCGCAGGCAGGCAAAAAGGTGGCAGATGTGGGGAGAGGTTGTTTTCCCCCCCTTCCCCTGATGCTCTGGACCTGAATTTTTATGGAGCGTGTCGGTGCAAAGTTGAGCATTTTCAGAAATGAGATTTAGCTAATGGACTTGCGCTGACCGGGACTAAACAAGATGTTCAGCATTTGGATGTAGAAATTTATGGAAGGATTTCCGGGCGCCCGGTCTCCATTTTGCTAGCCTTCTTGTGACTGGATGGGAAGGGAAAGAATCCCATTTCAAGGAGCTGATGATCACCTGTCTCCCTGGCTTGGTCTGTCATTATCTTGGAAAACATCTAGTGGAATCTGCCTGAAGGCAGGACGAGAAGCAACGGATGGAAACTGATCAAGGAGAGAAGCAACTTAGAACTAAGGAGAAACTTCCTGACAGTTAGAACAATTAACCACTGGAACAACCTGCCTCCAGAAGTGGTGAATGCTCCAACACTGGAGGTTTTTAAGAAGAGACTGGACAGCCATTTGTCTGAAATGGTATAGGGTCTCCTGCCTGAGCAGGGAGTTGGACTCGATGACCTTCAAGGTCCCTTCCAACTTTACTATTATTATTATTATTATTATTATTATTATTATTATTATTATTATTATTATTATTATTATTATTATTATTATTATTATTATTAAGAATAGACACATTGCAAGTCTTTAATTGAACGTTCTCAACCTTGGCAGCTTTAAGATGGGTGGTCTTCAACTCCCAGAATTTTCCAGGTCGCAGGGCTGCCTTGGAAATTCTGAGAGTCGAAGTCCACCCATCTTAAAAGTTGCCATGGTTGAAGAACACGGCGATAAGTATTAGAAGATTAACAAAAAATGGAAGTTCAGACGTGGTCATTCTTGGTCCTTCCTCTAGGACAGCCAAGATGGTCCTTCGCTGGTGATTTTAGGCAATCTATTAAAATCTGCCCTTTGGGGCAGATGGCAGAGGGAGGCTGGTTGAGTTCTGTTGGTGTTTTTTTCCTCCTGATAATTGAAAGATGGCTAGGGGCCATCCTGAGTACGATGTTTTTTAAAGATATTTGTTTTAATGCATTGATTAGGATCAGAATTGTATTCGGTTGTTGTTGGTCATATAATAATAATAATAATAATAATAATAATAATAATAATAATAATAATAATAATAATAATAATAATAATAATAATAATAATAATAGTAAAGTGTTGGAGCATTCACCACTTCTGGAGGCAGGTTGTTCCACTGGTTAATTGTTCTAACTGTCAGGAAGTTTCTCCTTGCTTCTCTCCTTGATTAGTTTCCATCCATTGCTTCTTGTCCTGCCTTCAGACGCCTTGGAAAATAGCTTGACTCCCTCTTCTTTGGGGCAGCCCCTGAGATACTGGAAGACTGCTATCATGTCCCCCCTGGTCCTTCTTTTCATTAAACTAGACATACCCAATTCCTGCAACCGTTCCTTATATATTTTAGCCTCCAGCCCCCTAATCATCTTTGTTGCTCTTCTCTGTACTCTTTCTAGAGTCTCAGCATCTTTTTTACATCGTGGTGACCAAAACTGGATGCCGTATTCCAAGTGTGGCCTTACCAAGGCCTTGTAAAGTGGTATTAACCCTTCACCTGATCTTGATTCTATCCCTCTGTTAATGCAGGCCAGCACTGTGTTGGCCTTTTTGGCAGCTGCAGCACACGGCTGGCTCCTATTTAAGTGATGACCATCACCACGCATGCTTTTACCACGCTGTGATGCAGTGTTGATTAAAGGCGGTTGTTTTAATGTATTGATTTGGATCAGAATCGCATTCCATTGCCATTGATCGTCATCACCGTCACCGTAACTCCTGTATTGACCAAGGTGTGATGCTGTTCAGAAGCAGCCAGGAGGCGAGTACAAAATCAGTTGAATAAAGTCCGTTCTCAACTGAACCGCCAACACGGTAAACAAATATTGACCCCGGATTAAACCGCGCCCAACAGTCGCGCCTACTGAAAACAACATCCAAGCCTGTGCAGATCCCTAATTAAAATAAACCAAGTATTAAGCTGAGAACTCTCATGATCTGTGAAAGGGGAAAAAAGGGGGGGGAGAAGAGGTAGCCAAAGCTTATGCTAAGCCATTTGTATTACTGCATTACTTGTGTTAAGCCAACGAAAGCCGTACAATTAAGCCTCTGTAATAAATTAAAAATAGCTTTTGCGTTTTTGCCCTCCAAAAAGGAGGTGGGCGGGGGGGAACCTGTTCTTGCAAAATTCCCCAGGGTGGTTGGTTACATTTATGGGAATTAATGAGCTGGCTTAGTGGTTCCAGTCAGTGCGCAATTCGTCGTTAGCTGTACGATGATCTTTGGAGACTTGTCCACCGTTTTAAGGAAAACCCAGGGCAGAATTTTTTCCTCCAAAATGAGAAGTAAGCAACAGTGTGTACCAAGGGTAGGGAGAAACCTCTGGAATGTATAAAAGCTAATATTGTACCACACATTAAAAAAAAAAGGTCTGGGGATTTTATTGTACCAGACTTCTGCAGTTAATAACAAACCAAGGATCTAGGCATAAATTTCCTTTGCAGCCTGCTAGGCTGGAAGGAAGAGTGGAAACACCCACCCCCCCTTATAAATTATGCTGCTGCAGATTGTGATGTTTCAATAAGATTTAGATCTGATATGCATTTAAATAGGAAAAGTTTAAAAAAAAAGGGAGGGGGCTTAAATTCACGTATGGGCAAAATCATGCATATTCCAAAGTCAGAAATATTAACTGTAGTGAGCATAATGGAACACACACAAAAAAAATCTAGTTGGTAATGGATGGCGATTTAAAAGAGAAAAAAAAAGAATGAAGCAGCTGAGAGCTTTAATAGATCATTCCTTCAAATCATCGCCACTGCAAAATGGGAGTTAATAAATTATTGGACATGCATATGTGCTCCTGGGTTTAAAGGAGGGGTGTGTCATCTTTGCTGGCAGATGGACAAAAAAAGCCTTGGGAAATGAAAGATATGGAATATCTGAACTTATTAGTTTTTTTATAGGTTTTATTAACTTTTAAAAATTACAGTCTTTAGAGCTTAGTAAACAACACGTCTGAGTTCACATAGTTAACATTAAGTTCTTCAATATAAATCTATTCAGTACTGCACAATCCAGAGTTTTTTCCTCAATCTTCCTTTCTTTCTCATATTTTTTCTCTTTTCTCCTTATTAAACAATTACAGTTCTTAGTACTATTGATGTATACAAAATTAGATATAAGCATCTTCACCATATTTTACTAATATTACAGAAGTAGCAATAATATCCATTCATAAGTCAATATCCTGTTTTTGTGCTCTTATTAAAGTTTGATTTCCCATCAATATTTGAAGTATCTTTGTCAGTTGTGATTTTCTCAACATTAATTACATTTATATACTGTAGCTGAAAAATCTTATTCATACCAATCCTCTGATTTTCAAATTTCCCATATAAAAAAAAAGTAAAAAAATGCTATTTTAATTCTAAATCACATCTTTCATTATAAAAATCTAGTTATATCTAAGGGTCATCTGTTCTTTTAATCATATTCAAACAAGTATATTAAAGAGATAGTGCCCCATCTGATAGATCAAATCCTCTGTTTTTTTAAGTCTAACTCTCGTTTTCTTTCTTCGCCAAGCAGCTTTCCAAGCCAGGGCAATTAAATCGCCCAAGAATTTTCTTTCTATTTTTGTGAAAGCTGTTTGGCCTGAGAAAGACAATTTAAGTAGAGTATTTTTTTTGGGGGGGGGAAACTCTGCTCATCCACATTCCCTAAACATTTCCCCTGCCTGCTGTATGTTCCATTTTCTAGAATCTTCTTCCTTGTCATCCAGTGTATTTTGGAGAAAGAGTAAAGGGTCTTTTGTATTTTTATTGTATAGGTAGGTCTTGCAGTATTTTATTTATGTATGGCAGTCCGTATTTCCCTTCTCCTATCTAGTAGCACCAGTCTCAGTAAAAGTGGAACTAAATTTCCTCTAGTTTTCTGAAATTATCAGTCAGGCAAGGTTGTAATCCACAATGTTCCAAGTGCTCAAAAGGACCATCTGAACTTATTAATAGCCAAGGGACCAAGTCATAATTGAACTGACATTGGGAAGAAGTTCAAAGAATGGAAATAACTTGACAGGGTGTTAACGGTGCTAAACATTGGATGTTCTTGCTTTGACAATATATGGAGATGCAGCCTTTTTCTTTCTTATGCTTTACTCTTAGAATTAGATGATACTGGGGAGGGGAGGAGGAGGAAGGTGATGGGAGTTAGTTAGACATAACAATATTGTAATAGTGTGTGAATTCAGGGCTTTTGAAATAAGAGATGATAAGGAATGGCGGGTTGGAGTAAAGGAGGAAAAGCCTGCATTTCAAACTAATTGGAGAAGGTGATTTATGACTGTTAATTAGAGGAGGGAATCGTGTTTGATACTATAAGGGGAGGGGAATCCAGATTTTGGCTTCGCTTATGTATGTGCCGAAGCTATGCTGCTCAAATAAAGATTCTTTAAGGTAAACAATGCCTCAAAGTTCTTTGAAGAGTTTCATCTGTCGGAACCATGACACAGGGGTTGTCCCAAAGAAGAGGGAGTCAACCTCTTCTCCAAAGCACCTGAAGGCAGGACAAGAAGCAACAAATGGAAACTAATCAAGGAGAGAAGCGACCTAGGGGAAATTTCCTGATATCGATAGGTTGATTTTGAGGAACATAGAGTTGCTACCTATACAAGAATGGTGAGTTTGTATTGACTGGAAACCTTGAGATAATTTTTTTCTAGAAATTTTAGAACCTAGAACTTGGGAGAAATTTCCTGACAGTGAACAATTAATCAGTAGAACGGCTTGTCTTCAGAAGTTGTAGGTGCTTCATCACTGGAGGTCTTCAAGAAGAGACTGGACAGCCATTTGACTAAAATGATACAGGGTCTTCTGCTTGAGCAGGGGTCTGGATTAGAAGACCTCCAAGGTCCCTTCCAACTCCGTTATTCTGTTAAGATCAAGACCAAGGAGCCAAAGTCTGATGGCATGGTGGCTCTCTTTTGTTGGCTCTTTTTGAGATCAAAGATCATCTGTCTGGAATTCTTGCCCTGGGTGGGAGATTAAACTTAAAAGGCTCCACACACTCCTTCCAGTTCAGTGATTCCAGAGGATTTGAGACTTGAGAAAGGGATTTTAAGAGCTCTTTAGCCCCATTGTGTTATTTGACATTGGGCCTCTAGCAACCAAGGACTTCTGACATGGGTTGTCCAGGCTCTTGATTAATCCTTCAAGAGGATAAGAACTATGTGAAGCCAACTCAATTGTGCCCCATTATGAGCTTTTTCTATTAAGATGCTTTTCTTATTATTCCCTCCACCCCGGGTTATTAGTTCATACTTCTGAAGCCACAGGGGACTTCTTCATTTTCTGCACAAGGGCCTTTTGCCCGTTAGAAGATGGTCGATCTCATAATCTTCTCTTCCCCAAAGTAAACAATCCCCATTCCGCTCTTTCAATCATGCTTCAGAGGTTTCTCAATTTTTCTCTGCCCTGCTCAGCTTTCTCTGGATCTGAAGTTATCAAAGCTTAAGCCTAAGTAAGAAAAACGGGCAGAGGAAGATACGGTATTACTCTTTCCCTCTGCAACTTTGAAGGGTTCATCTCCAAAGAGCTTCTGGTTGACATTCCGGTTGATTCAGGAATTTTATCTCTGAAAGTTGTGCCAAGATTTCAAAGCAACTTCTCCCACTCCACCAGAAATTCAGGGTTTAATTTGTGCCGATGCAAGCTTTTGAATCACATCTCCATTTTTAGACTGGGGTAAGAAAGGATGGAGAAAATATATATTTTATACAGATTTCATACAGACAGATGCGATCTAGTAATACCTCACTCCAAATTCCTAGTAGCCCGGAGCCTTTATTTCAAACATTCCCCTTTCATTCTACTGATGTATCTGATTTTGTTGAAACTGCATAATGTCTTCGGGGACTGGAGGCTAAAACATATGAAGAATGGTTGTAGGAATTGGATATGTCTAGTCTAATGAAAAGAAGGACTAGGGGTGACATGATAGCAGTCTTCCAATATTTAGGAGCTCCACAAAGAAGAGGGAGTCAAGCTATTCTCCAAAGCACCTGAGGGCAGGACAAGAAGCAACGGATGGAAACTAATCAAAGAGAGAAGCAACCTGGAACTAAGGAGAAATTTCCTGACAGTGAGAACAATTAATCAGTGGAACAACTTGCCTCCAGAAGTTGAGAAAGCTCCAACACTGGAGGTTTTTAAAAAGAGATTGGATGTCCATTTGTCTGGAATGGTATAGGGTCTCCTGCTTGAGCAGGAGGTTGGACTAGAAGACCTCCAAAGTCCCTTCCAACTCTGTTATCCTGTTGTCCTGTTATCCTCTTCTTTAAAATTGTTCTCTCTTTTATCTCCTTCTTGTTTCAGGTGTCCGAAAGATGTGACTACGTATTTGTCAATGGGAAGGAAATGAAAGGCAAAGTGAATGTGGTGGTCCATTTCACCTACCAACATCTGAACAGCCCCCTGGAGTTGACTGTGTGGGTTCCCCGCCTCCCACTGCAGATTGAAATCTCTGACCCAGAGTTAAATCAGATCAAGGGCTGGAGGATCCCCATTGTTTCTAACAAGAGGTAAGATCCCTTGGGATCTTTCTAGCCCCGCCTTGGTTTTCTCTCCCATAATTCCCTGAAAGCATACAATTGGCTTCATTCACACAACACCCGGAAGACCAGTTGGATCTAGCAGTGAAGGTGTTGGACTAGGAGCCAATCATCTTTCCTACATGGCCTTTCTATGTTGTGTGAAATCTTGTTGCTACTAAGATTGTTGCCTCTTGTTGCTACTAAGTCTGAACAGCTGGCAATACCTTACATTCTAATGGAGAGCTAACGTTTGTGGATAGATATATTGTACATTTATTAATGATCAATATCAATACATAAATTGGGTTCACACGGAATACTCCGTCTGGTTAACCTGGGTTCGCACTGTATTTTAATTTCTTTGTGTTTGTGGCCTGTGTTCCTTTGAGTGTCTCTCTCTGGCCTTCAACCAGTCTTGGCTCCTAGTGGCTACATGGACAAGTCTTAGCAACATTTTTGGAGATGATTTGCTTCTGAGCGACAGTAATTGGCCCCAAAGTCACCCAGTTGAAATCCATGCCCAAGTCAAGAGTAGAACTCAGCTCTCCTTACTCCTAGTCCAACACCTTCACTGCTAGATCCAACTGGTCTTCCCGTTGAATTCATCGAAATGGCTGAGTTTCCACCAGCATGTTTTAGGTGGAAGGTGAAAATGACCTCAGGTTGGAATTTGGGGCAAGAGGTTGTTTAATTAAGGGGAAGGAACAGCGGAGCCCCCCTCCCCCCCAAAGTAAGACTCACAGAGTGACCAGGATGGTCCAGACATAACTGCTTCATAGCTTGCCAGCAGACCTGGGAGAGGGAGAGGTTTGGTATTTGAGCTGTTTACATCAGCTGGCTACTTCGGAAGAACCAAGGACCCAAGGAGAGATGTTTATTGAAGATTGTGGATTCTCTCATAACAATTGTCAAATAGCTTACAACTGGGCAATTGGGAGGGAGGTTTCTATTCTTTTAATATAGGTAGTCCTCGACTTAACACAAGTTCATTTCGCGAACGTTCAAAGTTACTACGGCACTGGAAAAAAGTGACTGAGGAACATTGTTCACAGTTACAATCCTTGCAGCATCCCATGATCACGTGATCAAAATTCAGATGCTTGGCAACCGGTTCATATTTAGGACTGTTGCTGTGTCCCAAAGTCATGTGATGGTCTTTTGTGACCTTCTGACAAGCAAAGTCAATGGGGAAGCCAGATTCACTTAACAACCAAGTTGCCAACTTATCAATTGCAGTTCTTCACTTAACAACTGAAGCAAGAAAAGTCATAAAATGGGGCAAAATTCACTTAACAAATGTCTCAGTTAACGACAGAAATTTGGGGCTCAGCTGTGTTCGCAAGTCGAGGACTACCTGTATAACAATTTAGGCACGAAAACCGCAGAGCTGGTTTTCCTTTCATCAGCGCTGAAATGGTGCACTCAATAAAGTTTTGCATTAGGGATTTAATTGTCTCAGCTGTGTTTACTTTGTTGGGTTTACCAGTCAGAACCTTGACAGTAGGGCTGATGGATCGCCCACGCAAGTCATAAGATCATGCATGGACCCCATAAGAGCAAGTCTTTAACGCCATAACATCAACAGTGCCACAAGGTCAACTTTTAGGTTGGCTTGACCATCTGGCTTGAATCTCTTCACAGATTAGTTAGAGACAGCGATGATGAAGAGGAGGATGAGAGGAAGGGAAGAGGTTGTACTCTCCAGTACCAGCATGCAACAGTGCGGGTCCTTACCCAGTTTGTAGCTGAGCCCTTGGACCCTGGTGGTCAAACTACTTACCTGTTGGGCTCCGACTGGCAAGTGGACATCAGTGACCTGGTAAAGAATTTCATGCAAGTGGAAGAGCCGAGGATTGCCAAGCTGCAAGATGGACAGGTGCTAATGGGACAGGAGTTAGGAATGACTACCTTACAGGTGAGCACAATGAAGGGCTGGGTAAAAAGACAGATTCCTTTCTAGATCAGACCAAAAGATTCATCATATCCTTCATCTAATTGCAGACACTACAGATGTTCACAACTAAGACACAACTAAGACACGAAGGCAGCATCCTGTTTAGGGCTATAGGGCATATGAATATGGAAGTTTCATTAAGTTCAGAATCCATCCAACTGAATAACAGCATGACACAGTTGGAAGGGACCTTGGAGGTCTTCTAGTCCACCCCCCTGTTCAAGCAACCTTTCCAACAGGTTTTTCAGACATTCACAGATCTTTCCTGAGACTCATGGAGAAGACTCTTGGTGTGCTTTGTGGTGTATTTGTGCTGATCAGAAAGCAATTTAGAACATACAATAACAGAGTTGGAAGGGGCTTTGGAGGTCCTCTAGTTCAACCCCCTGCTCAGGCAGGAAACCCTATACAATTTCAGACAAATGGTTGTCCAATCTCTTCTTAAAAACCTCCAGTGTTGGAGCATTCACCGCTTCTGGAGGCAAGTCGGTCCCCTGATTAATCGTTCTCACGATCAGGAAGTTTCTCCTTAGTTCCAGGTTGCTTCTCTCCTTGATTAGTTTCCATCCGTTGCTTCTTGTCCTGCCTTCAGGTGCTTTGGAGAAGAGGTTGACCCCCTCCTCTTTGTGGCAGCCCCTCAAATATTGGAGCACTGCCATCATGTCACCCCTAGTCCTTCTTTTCATTTAAACTAGACATACCCAATTCCAGCAACCGTTATTGCACAGATCAGTGCATAAGGAAGCAGAAAGAAAAACTGAGATACATTTCAGAGCCGGAACAGCTTATCCAAAGAGTACAAAAAAACTGAATACAAAGCCACAGTCCTTTAAAAGTCCACCTCTGTTCTTGGTTTACCTTGAAAAGCAGGACAAATAGGAAGGAACAGACTGCCACCCTAGAAAGAAACCAAAATGATAGCACAAAGCAGGAGGAAGTGTTTTTATGTTTCAAGAATGCCCCGAAAGGGACTTAAAAGTTCATTTTATACTGTTGGATTAGCTACAGATAAGGTGGGTTTTGTTTTTTTGGGGTGTTTTGGTGTTTTGTTTTGTTTTTTGCATTGCAAAAAGCTTTTACGGCAGTCGGCAATCCACACATTGCATTGAGCAAATTTAGCAGTCTTTCCCCCCCCCCCAAAAAAAACCCCGGGGGTGTCCTTTGTTAGAGTAGCATCACTCTGCAGCTCTTTCTGAAGACATTTTATCAGCCGCAGAAATGCTTGGCTCTGCCTTGTGTCCAGAAATACAAAGAATATATTTGGCAGGGAAATTCAGCAAGGAAGTGAGTGACAAATGGATAGTCGGTCCCTTCACTTGCGAGAACACCTGTCACCTGTCTCCCCAGAATTCATCCACTTAGGTGACATGGTGTCATCCCCTGGATTGCTCCATCTGGTCTCTCTCTCTCTCTCTCTCTCTCTCTCTCTCTCTCTCTCTCTCTCTCTCTCTCTCTCTCTCTCTCTCTCTCTCTCTCTCTCTCCCTCCCTCCCTCCCTCCCTCCCTCCCTCCCTCCCTCCTTCTCTCCCCTTTTCTCTCCCTCTCTCCTTTTCTCTCTCTTTCCCTCCCCATCCATCCATCCATCCATCCATCCATCCATCCATCCATCCATCCATCCATCCATCCATCCATCCATCCATCCATCTATCTATCTATCTATCTATCTATCTATCTATCTATCTATCTATCTATCTATCTATCTATCTATCTATCTATCTATCTATCTTATCTGTTGGGTGATAGGAGTAAGGGGGAACCTATGGCTCGAAAGGGTAATGCAGGCTTCCCAGGTTCGAATCCCAGAAGGGTATGACTAGCTGATGAGAGCTAATGAGCTTGAAATAGCTATACTAGTCTCCCACTAACTCTTTGCCAGCCACAAAATTTTGAATCTATCTATCTATCTATCTATCTATCTATCTATCTATCTATCTATCTATCTATCTATCTATCTATCTATCTATCTATCTATCTATCTATCTATCTATCTATCTATCATCTCGCTCTAAAGGAGAGAGAGATAGAAATATAGAGATAAAAATGTTAGAGGGGGAGAGAGATAGAGAGATGATAGACATATCTCTATTATCTCTCTCTCTCCCTCTCTTTCTCTCTCTCTCTCTTTCTTATTTATTTTTTTTAGCAGAAGCAAATAAAAAAAAAGGTATGAAAAGAAAAACAATCATGCAAAACACTGGTCCCGTGAGCATAAGACATGAATAACAGAGGAAAATTCCCGGGATGAGGTGGGAAGACAGAAGGAAGAAGAGTTGAAGAAGGGATCACCTTTGTGTTTCTTAATCTGCGTTTTGAAATGTGCAGATCCCGAAGTCTCAGTTCTCGGGATTTTAAAACAAAGTTCTCAGTCAGTCAGGAGCACCTTAGAGGTGCAGAAAAAGATGGTTTTGGAGATAAGGTGTGTTTAGAGATGTATCTGTTGAGAGAAAATACGGGTAGAAATGGGCAATTTGGGAGAAGGTGTATTCCTGATGAACATCTTGTAGAGGTTTCAATCTGAAAACAAAATAGGAGGAACTCATCTGATCATCCCACCTTGAACAGATTGTTCTCTGATGGTCCTTTGTCCTTTTTTCATCCTTCCTTCCTTCCCTCCCTCCCTCCTATTTTCCTTCCTGCTTTTTTCCAGCCCATCTCTTCCTTCCTTTCTCCCTCTCTATCCCTCCCTTTTCTTTCTTTCTTTCTTTCTTTCTTTCTTTCTTTCTTTCTTTCTTTCTTTCTTTCTTTCTTTCTTTCTCTTTCTTTCTCTTTCTTTCTTTCTTTCTCTTTCTTTTTCCTTCCTTCCTTCCTTCCTCTTTCTTTTTCTTTCTTTTCCTTCTTTCTTTCTCTCTTTCTTTCTTCTTCCTTCCTTCCTTGCTTCCTTCCTCTTTCTTTCTTTCTTTCTTTTTTTCTCTTTCTTTCTCATTCTTTCTTTTTCCTTCCTTTCTTTCCTCCCTCCTCCCTCCCTCCCTCCCTCCCTTCCTTCCTTCCTTCCTTCCTTCCTTCCTTCCTTCCCAATCCTATTTTCTGAAACTTAAGTCCCAAGTAAACCACTCTTTGTAATGTATCATTGTTGTTTTATAGAGCTGCAATCTAACAAAATTGTGGTTTCTGGGGGAAAAAAAAATAAAGGCTCTACCTAGTTAAAAATGAGACGTGGCGTGCTTGGAAAAAGTGACTTCCTTGGAATGTAGCGATGCACTGCCACTTTGCTTGTCTCCTGCAGATCCTGTCCCCACTTTCCGATGCCATCTTGGCAGAGAAGACGGTGACCGTCCTTGATGAGAAGGTGACCCTCACTGACCTGGGGGTCCAACTGGTGTCCGGTCTTTCGCTCTCCTTACAGCTGAGCACCGGAAGCAACAAAGCCATCTTCGCTACGGCCATCGCCCAAGAACTGCTTCAAGCAGAAAAGCAGGTTAGCAGCCTCACCCCTGAAGGTCCTTTTTCCCTGGTTGGGTCTCCGAGCGTCCTGTCTGAGCACGGGTGGCCCATATTTCTTCCTAAAGCATAAGCGGTCACTTCTCAATTGATCCTTTGATAAGCCATAGGTGAAGAGGGGATCTATTTTATTGGCAACATTTTAAATGGCCTTATGAATCTACAGGTAGCCAAATGGAGAACCAGGCAGTGTTCATAATGTTGGTTTCTTTGCTTTCCTCTTCCACTGCATTTCCTTTTCCTCCCTCCCTCCTTTCTTTCTTTTCTTCCTTCCTTCTTTCCTTCCTTTGTCCCTCTCTCCCTCCATTGGCCTTCCTTCCTCCCTCCCTTCCCCATTCATCCTTTCTCTTCCCCATTCATCCCTTCCCTTCCCCATTCATCCTTTCTCTTCCCCATTTATCCCTTCCCTTCCCCATTCATCCTTTCCCTTCCCCATTCATCCCTTCTCTTTCCTATTCATCCCTTCCCTTCTCTGTTCATCCCTTCCCTGTTCATTCCTTCTCTTCCCTATTCATCCCTTCCCCATTCATCCCTTCCCTTCCCCATTCATCCCTTCCCTTTCCCATTCATCCCTTCTCTTCCCTATTCATCCCTTCCCTTCTCTATTCATCCCTTCTCTTCTCTATTCATCCCTTCCCTTCCCCATTCATTCCTTCTCTTCCCCATTCATCCCTTCCCTTCCCCATTATCCCTTCTCTTATTCACATCCCTTCCCTTCTCTATTCATCCCTTCCCCATTCATTCCTTCTCTTCCCTATTCATCCCTTCCCTTCCCCATTCATCCCTTCCCTTCCCCATTCATCCCTTCCCTTCTCTATTCATCCCTTCCCCATTCCTTCTTTTCTTCCCCATTCATCCCTTCCCTTCCCTAGTCATCCCTTCCCCATTCATCCCTTCCCTTCCCCATTCATCCCTTCCTTTCCCATTCATCCCTTCTCTTCCCTATTCATCCCTCCCCTTCCCCTGTTTTTCTCCTCTTTTCCTCCCCCAATAATATTATTCTTCTACTTCAACTCTCCTTCTTCACTCCTATTAGCTTCCCACCCTTTCCTCCATCAACATCTCCCACAATCTTACTCCGACAATACACCTCCCAGCACAGAGACTTGTGCCCACCAAGACCCCTCCTCCCCCAGATCTGCTTTTCCTGCTAAGCAGGTGAACTGGCACTGGTGTCCTTGTATGACTGTTAATATTATTCTAAAAGGACATTTTAGATTCATAGGTGCTCATCGCCCAAGGCCACCCAACACCTAAATAGGGAAGCATTGCAGCCAGTAAATAGGGCAGCAAAACTAGAACAAGCCCTGGGTGGAAAAAAAAATATGAATTCTTTTTGCTTCTTCTTCTGGTAACCTTTCATAAATAATACAACATTGTACTGCTCACCTGCCAAAAATGCATGTTTTGGGGAAGAAGATTCTATACACTCTAGTTGAACGGCAAATCTAGCCGTTTCTTAACCTTGGTGGTCCTTCATTTTTTTATGTATATAATTTTTATGAAAGATTTTGTTGTTGTTGAAAGGAAGATAAAAACCCACACAAATTAACACAGAGCCAGAAAAAGAAAAGAGAAAAAAAGCTTGAAGTGCAAGAAAGAGGGGGGGGGGGGAAAGAAAAGAAAAAAAAGAGAGAGAAAAGCCACAAGGAAGTAGCTTGCAATCTTCTTTAGGGCAGTTATAAGTGCAATGATCAATTTATCCCTTTCTCGGTAGTTACAACATCCATCTCCTTTTTATAATCTATCCTGTCTGATCATCCCAACCGTACATCATAAGTTCATTCTTTTCTGTTTCGCAGCAAAAAGTCTACAAGGGATTTCAGTCAGCAATAAACGTAGATATTGTCTTTGTCTCTGATTAAAGAAGTCAACTTAACCATCTCAGCAAGTTCCGTCATCTTGAACCTTGTTGGTCCTTTGGTGTGTGGAAACCATCCAGATGTGATTTTTGCCTGCCTGGTGGTTTTGGGGAGATGGATTTGAATAGTGCTGGGGGGAAGGGGAGGTGGGAGGCAGGGGGAAAGATGGATAGAGCAAAATCAAGGAGAGAAGCAACCTAGAACTAAGGAGAAACTTCCTGACAGTGAGAACAATTAACCAGTGGAACAACCTGCCTCCAGAAGCGGTGAATGCTCCAACACTGGAAGTTTTTAAGAAGAGACTGGACAGCCATTTGTCTGAAATGATGTAGGGTTCTTGCCTGAGCAGGGGGTTGGACTCGATGACCTCCAAGGTCCCTTCCAACTTTTGATGATGATGATGATGATGATGATGATGATGATGATGATGATGATGATGATGATGTGGTTGTTGATCTTGAGGTCATCTGCTAAACATCAGCATCAGGAGATCCAGCAGCTGTACCCATAGCTACATGACTCAAGCTGCTATTGGTAGAGTTGATCATGGCCATCAATTTAGAGCAGGGGTCTTCAAACTTGACCCTTCTATGACTTGTGGACTTCAACTCCCAGAATTCCTCAGCCAGGCTGAGGAATTCTGGGAGTTGAAGCCCACAAGTCATAAAAGGGCCAAGTTTGAAGACCCCTGATTTAGAGGGTTTCAAGGGAGACTTTGAGCTTGTGGGGAAATACAAGATTACATGCCTTAGCCCCAGCAGTTGGGTGCCGTATTTGGAATGGGACCAGCTATTGTGTTTTGAGTGTTGCTTTGCTTCTGAACATCCCAAATGTACTGGATTGTCCACTGTAAGTATGGAGTGGAAGGGTCTTTGACTTTAGGATCCTTCTCTATTTCTTTTCTCATTTTTCCAGCATTAGGTTTATTTTGCTCCATGTCTGCATTAGGGGTCCTTGGTTCTCTCTGAGTTTGGTTGTTTTCTTGCAGACATTTTGTGACCCAAACTAGGTAACATCATCATGTTTGGGTCATGAAACACTACTAGAAGACAACCAAGCTCAGAGAGGACCAAGGACCCCACAGTCCTCCTCCTCCTCCTCCTCCTCCTCCTCCTCCTCAATTCTGCAAATCCCACTCCCTTCCACCACTGATGATATTCCCAAGTTGGGTAATGAAATGTCTGCAAGAAAACCACTAGGCTCAGACATACCACCACAATGGAGCCTAAAATTTATCTGGCTAAGTCAGACATTTCTCAAGTGAGTTTTGCCCCATTTTACGACCTTTCTCGCCCTCGTCGTTAAGTGAATCATTGCAGTTGTGAAGTGAGTCACACGGTTGTGAAAATGAACCTGGCTTCCCCATTGACTTTGCTTGCCAGACGATCGCAAAAGGAGATCACAGGACCCCCGTCACAAATAGGAACCAGTTGCCAAGCGTCTGAATTTCGATCACGTGACCACAGGGGTGCTGCAAGGGTTGTAAGTGTGAAAAACGGTCGTACGTCCGTTTGTAACTTTTGAATGGTCACTAAGCCAACTGTTGTAAGTCGAGGACTACCTGTCTAAAAAAACAAATTGTGCTGGATTTGTCCCAATGTCATTCTATCTCATTTCCCCCCAAAAAACAGGAAGCTGTGATCAGTTGCTGGATCCAGTTCAGCGATGGAGCAGTTGTGCCCTTAGATATTTACGACGCCAAGGATTTCTCTTTGGTGGCCACGTCTCTGGATGAGAAGGTGGTCTCCGTCCACCAGAGTCCCAAGTTTAAGTGGCCGTTCGTCGTGGCCGAGTCAGAAGGCCAGGGTCTCTTGGTGAAAGTGGAGCTGGTGATCAGCGAATCCTGTCAGAAGTCCAAAAGGAAGAGTGTCCTGGCCGTGGGTACTGGAAGCATCAAGGTCAAGTTTGGTCAGAACGACACCATCCCAAACCCAAGTGACAGTAAGCCTGGCGGAGACGGTGTCCATCTAGAGAACCGGACCAGCGATCGGCGTCAGAAGACAAGCCTGCAGGAGAGATCTCGCCCACAGGGACCTTACTACAG
>NW_015388050.1:202869-209794 GCF_001527695.2 Protobothrops mucrosquamatus
GTCAGAAGTCCAAAAGGAAGAGTGTCCTGGCCGTGGGTACTGGAAGCATCAAGGTCAAGTTTGGTCAGAACGACACCATCCCAAACCCAAGTGACAGTAAGCCTGGCGGAGACGGTGTCCATCTAGAGAACCGGACCAGCGATCGGCGTCAGAAGACAAGCCTGCAGGAGAGATCTCGCCCACAGGGACCTTACTACAGTTCCTCCATGGGACATGAAGAAACCAGAGCCAGTAGCACTACTCAGAAGTCCATTCTAAGTAAGAAAGAAGACCGGGAGAGTCTCCTAGATGACGACGGTCACATGCAAAGTCTTCCGGTAGACTTCACCAGTTTTCCAGCTCAGGTAGACCTGCCCAGGAGCAATGGAGATTTGGAAGACGACGATCCTGATGAGACACCCAGGGGCTTAAGTGACTTGGAAATTGGGATGTATGCTTTGCTCGGTGTCTTCTGCTTGGCCATTTTGGTGTTCCTCATTAACTGTGTCACCTTTGCCTTGAAATACAGGCACAAGCAGGCTCCATTTGAAGAGCAAGAAGGCCTCAGACACTCTCATGACTGGGTGGGACTGAGTCATAGAACTGAGCTGCTGGAGAACCACCTCAATTTCTCCACCCAACAGGAGGAATGCATTACAGCCATTGACCGGAGCGTGGATTTAGAAGAAAGCAAATATCTCCTTAGTGCCAACTCTCAGAAGAACCTCAACGGCCAAGTCTTCCGATCCACGGACTCTGCCCCCTCCCCGGAAGGGAAGGAGCAGAGGAACGAACCAGCCACCTCCCCCACCTCCAAACGGAAACGTGTCCAATTTACCACCTTCACCACCATCTCTTCCGATGGTGGGTACCCAACGGTCAACTCCATTTTGACCAGCAGCGAGGACGATATCAAGTGGGTTTGTCAAGACATGGACTTGGGAGAATGTAAAGAACTAAGGAACTACATGGAACAGCTACATGAAAAAGTGTAACAATACATCTGAAAAAGATTTTTGTTTGCTTTCTTATCTCTTTTTTCTCCCACTCACCTTTCTGCCTTTACATTGAGATACTAGTCAAAAACAAGGAGCATAGAGAGAGAGAAAGAAAAAATAATAATAGAACTTGGTGAACAATCCAAATGTGGCTCCTTGGGTTATCGTGGAAAACATCCAGGGTGTAGTCAAAATCCCAAATAACAAATATATATTGAACGGGTCTTGTAGAGAGGTGTTTGAAGCCAACCCACAAGGGAAAATAAAAAAATTAAATAAGGAGAAGTCAAATAAGACCTCATTCTTTGAGCTGATCCTCCCAAATCAAGGCCAAAAAGTAAACCCTGATGCATGGTTTAGATGCTTTCAAGCTGGTTAATTCTCAGTACTTCAGATTTGTCATCTGGATCTTATGTTTGGGGGAGGGGAATGGGTGGGAGGGAAAAATGGAAAAGTTGAAGCCACATCTCAGTCCACATGAGATGGAGGAGAACATCTGAGCAACAAGGACCAGCAGAACCAAAATCGTAATTTCTCTGATTTCTCTAATTTTCTCCAGAAATAGTGCCAAAGAATGTGGAATATATTTATCTATTTTCTTGCTTCTCCTTTATTATTTCTTCTTCTTCTTCTTCTTCTTCTTCTTCTTCTTCTTCTTCTTCTTCTTCTTCTTCTTCTTCTTCTTCTTCTTCTTCTTCTTCTTCTTCTTCTTCTTCTTCTTCTTCTTCTTCTTCTTCTTCTTCTTCTTCTTCTTCTTCTTCTTCTTCTTCTTCTTCCTTCTTCTTCTTCTTCTTCTTCTTCTTCTTTTTTTTTTTTGCAAGGAGGATTTACTAACTGTTCTATGATTTAGTAGGAAAGATTGCAACACGAGCCTTCACCAAGGAGAACGTGAAAGCTCCCCGTTTTTTAATTAAATAAAATTCTGTGGCCATTTGTCACATCCGGACTTCTTTTTATTTTTTTCTTTCCTAGAATTGCAGCAGCTTTGGCGATGCAGAATGTTTAGGGGGGGCCCAAAATTGGAGAGCTCACATTGTTCTCTAAGATTTGTCTTGTTCTGGTTCCGACCAGGTCTGCGTTCCACAGAAATCAAGATAGGAGATGGTTTGTAAGTAATAATTTGGTCCGGGATCAAAGGTAAAAATGTGTCCGCCCAAAAATGGATAATGGTAAAGATCTGGTTTCACAGCGCTCTTAGCAACATATCTGCATGACGTTTTCAGGTTTGGAGATGTGTTTCCTTGCTTTCTAACTCCTAAGATTCCTTTGGATCCATTCGTGGTCATCTTTGAAGGTTCCTTATGGATTTCTTTGATGATCAGAGAAGGAAAGATTCCTTTCTCAAGCATCTTCCTCTTTCCCTCTTTCTATCTCCCCCTTTCTGAAACACCCCCTACCATTTCAGAAATTATGACTAGATGACCTCCAAGGTCCCTTCCAACTCTGCTACTTCATTCTATTCTATTCTATTCCTTATTTCTATTCTATTCTATTCCTTATTTCTATTCTACTCTACTCTATTCCTTATTTCTATTCTATTCTATTCTATTCTATTCTATTCTATTCTATTCTATTCTATTCTATTCTATTCCATTCCATTCCATTCCATTCTATTCCATTCCATTCCATTCCATATTCTATTCTGTTCTGTTCTGTTCTGTTCTATTCCTAGGGATTTATGGACTTCTGTGTAATTAGTTTTTATTTGGAACCAGAGATGTTAACTTTGGAGTTGGATAGATCCTTGTATTCAAAGTAGAAACAATCAAGATTAGCTTCCAGCAATTTGGACGTTCCAGAATGGGAAAAGGCTGATGCTTCTCCGTTGCTTTATAAAAATGCTGACTTCCCAGATACAGTAGGTGACTGGTTTCATATCTCGCACATACCTAGTGGTTTTTCACCACCAATGAAGGATTTGCACGTGTGAACGGAATCTAAAGCAGGATGTAGACCAAAGCAAATGTTTCAGAAGTCCTAGGAAATTTCAAAGGTGCTTTTTCTAAAGGCAACCGGACTGTTTTTCTTTCTTGAAGAGGAAGATGAAGATGTAGAAAAGCCTCATTAGTTCTGATGGGAGTGGGGGAATGGAAGGATTGTATTTCATTGTAGTCATCTGGTTTTTAGCACTCCCTCTGAGAGCTCTTGAGGCCACTTGGGGGTTTATTGGTGGCCTCAGGGTCACCTAAATCAGGGTGCAATTGGTTGTGGAATCTTCTCCACTGCGTTGCAAACTGTAATAAGATATGTCTTATTACAACCCCCCCCCCATCTTCTGTTGAGGGAAGGGCGTTCAAGTCTAACATAAATGGATTCTTTTACCCCTCTTTCAATCCTGCGGTCCTCTCTATCCAAAATGTGGACTTTGCCATCTTCAGAAGAAGTGACCTTTGTCTTTCAAATGGAGATGGACCATTGGATCTTGTCCGGATGGGACAGGATGAACTGACGAGCTTTATTGGATGAGAAGCGAAATGTCCATGGAGATTCTCCATCTTCCAGGTCATGGTTGCCCCAAAGGTGCTTTTGCACAAGGCAACTTGACTCCCTTGTTTTTCTTTGGAGACATTTCGCTTCTCATCCCAGAAGCTTCTTCAGCTCTGACTGGATGGTGGGGAATGGAAGGATTTATACTCCTTGCAGACAGCTGGTCATTTGCATCCTCTTAGTGGAGTAGTTAAAGCTACCTGAAGGCTTATCTGTGTCTTCAGGGTCACCTGAGTGGTGCAAATGGGTGTGGAGCCTTCTTGGAACTGCGGAAAGGTTCGTGTTGTGGACTGGAGATAGATGATGTCATATCCCTCCCCCTCTGTTGAGAGAGGGCTGTTCAGTTTTGACCTAGATGGCCTCTTTGGCCCCTCTTTCCAACTAGTGGTCCTCTCTGTCCAGAATGTGGACTTTGCTGTCTTTGAAAGAGTGGCCTTCGTCTTTTAAATGCAGATGGACTGCTGAATCTTGTCCTAATGAGTAGCGAAACTCCTTCTCCATCTCCTCCTCCTCCTTCTTCTCCTTCTCCTTCCCCCTTCTCCTTCCCCCTTTCTCCTCCTCCTCCTCCTCCTCCTTCTTCTTTTCCGCTTCTTCTGCTTCTTCTTCTCCTCCTCCTCCTCCTCCTCCTCCTTCTTCTTCTTCTGCTTCTGCTTCTTCTCCTCCTCTTCCTCCTCCTCCTCCTTCTGCTTCTCCTTCTCCTTCCCTCTTTCTTCTTCTTCTTCTTCTTCTTCTTCTTCTTCTTCTTCTTCTTCTTCTTCTTCTTCTTCTTCTTCTTCTTCTTCTNTGGAATATATTTATCTATTTTCTTGCTTCTCCTTTATTATTTCTTCTTCTTCTTCTTCTTCTTCTTCTTCTTCTTCTTCTTCTTCTTCTTCTTCTTCTTCTTCTTCTTCTTCTTCTTCTTCTTCTTCTTCTTCTTCTTCTTCTTCTTCTTCTTCTTCTTCTTCTTCTTCTTCTTCTTCTTCTTCTTCTTCTTCTTCTTCCTCTTCCTCTTCCTCTTCTTCTTCTTCTTCTTCTTCTTTTTTTTTGCAAGGAGGATTTACTAACTGTTCTATGATTTAGTAGGAAAGATTGCAACACGAGCCTTCACCAAGGGGAATGTGAAAGCTCCCCCTTTTTTTAATTAAATAAAATTCTGTGGCCATTTGTCACATCCGGACTTCTTTTTATTTTTTCTTTCCTAGAATTGCAGCAGCTTTGGCGATGCAGAATTTTTAGGGGCCCCCCAAAATTGGAGAGCTCACATTGTTCTCTCAGATTTGTCTTGTTCTGGTTCCGACCAGGTCTGCGTTACACAGAAATCAAGATAGGAGATGGTTTGTAAGTAAATAATCTGGCCCGGGATCAAAGGTGAAAATGTGTCCAAAAAAATAATAATAATGGTAAAGATCTGGTTTCACAGCGCTCTTAGCAACATATCTGCACGACGTTTTCAGGTTTGGAGATGTATTTCCTTGCTTTCTAACTCCTAAGATTTCTTTGGATCCATTCGTGGTCATCTTTGAAGGTTCCTTATGGACTTCTTTGATGATCAGAGAAGGAAAGATTCCTTTCTCAAGCATCTTCCTCTTTCCCTCTTTCTATCTCCCCCTTTCTGAAACACCCCCTGCCATTTCAGAAATTGTGGGGGGAGGGGGGAGTTTTGATAGGTGGATTAGTTAGAACACGTAGCCACCATATCTCAGGTCTGAGCAGGTATGACTCAAAGCAACCTAGAACTAAGAAGAAATTTCTTGACAGAACAATTGATCAGTGGAACAACTTGTCTCCAGAAGTTGTGAATGCTCCAACACTGGAAGTTTTTAAGAAGAGACTGGACAGCCATTTGTCTGAAATGGTATAGGGTTTCCTGCCTGAGCAGGGGGTTGGACTAGATGACCTCCCAGGTCCCTTCCAACTCTGCTACTTTATTCTATTCTATTCTATTCTATTCTATTCTATTCCTTATTTCAACTCTACTCTACTCTACTCTAATCCTTATTTCAACTCTACTCTTCTCTACTCTACTCTATTCCTTATTTCAACTCTACTCTACTCTACTCTACTCTACTCTACTCTACTCTACTCTACTCTACTCTACTCTACTCTATTCCTAGGGATTTATGGACTTCTGTGTAATTAGTTTTTATTTGGAACCAGAGATGTTTGGAGTTGGATAGATCCAGTAAGTGACTGGTTTCATATCTCGCACATGCCTAATGGTTTTTCACCACCAATGAAGGATTTGCACGTGTGAACAGAATCTAAAGCAGGATGTAGACCAAAGCAAATGTTTCAGAAGTCCTAGGAAATTTCAAAGGTGCTTTTTCTAAAGGCAACGGACTGTTTTTCTTTCTTGAGGAGGAAGATGAAGATGAAGAAAAACCTCATTAGTTCTGATAGGATGGTGGGGGATGGAAGGATTGTATTTCATTGTAGTCATCTGGTTATTAGCACTCCCTCTGAGAGCTCTTGAGGCCACTTGGGGGTTTATTGGTGGCCTCAGGGTCACCTAAATCAGGGTGCAATTGGTTGTGGAATCTTCTCCGCTGCGTTGCAAACTGGAGATAGGTGGTGTCTTATTACAAACCCCCCCATCTTCTGTTGAGGGAAGGGCATTCAAGTCTAACATAAATGGGTTCTTTGACCCCTCTTTCAATCCAGCGGTCCTCTCTATCCAAAATGTGGACTTTGCCATCTTCAGAAGAAGTGACCTTTGTCTTTCAAATGGAGATGGACCATTGGATCTTGTCCGGATGGGACAGGATGAACTGACGAGCTTTATTGGATGAGAAGCGAAATGTCCATGGAGATTCTCCATCTTCCAGGTCATGGTTGCCCCAAAGGTGCTTTTGCACAAGGCAACTTGACTCCCTTGTTTTTCTTTGGAGACATTTCGCTTCTCATCCCAGAAGCTTCTTCAGCTCTGACTGGATGGTGGGGGAATGGCAAGATTTATACTCCTTGCAGACAGCTGGTCATTTGCATCCTCTTAGCAGAGTCGTTAAAACTACCTGGAGGTTTATCTGTGTCTTCAGGGTCACCTGAGGGGTGCAAATGGGTGTGGAGCCTTCTTGGAACTGCAGAAAGGACTGTGTTGTGAACTGGAGATAGATGATGTCATATCCCTCTCCCACTGTTGAGAGAGGGATGTTCAGTTTTGACCTAGATGGCCTCTTTGACCCCTCTTTCAAACCAGCGGTCCTCTCTGTCCAGAATGTGGACTTTGCTGTCTTTGAAAGAGTGGCCTTCGTCTTTTAAATGCAGATGAACTTCTGAATCTTGTCCTAATGAGAAGTGAAACTCCTCCTCCTCCTCCTCCTCCTCCTCCTCCTGCTTCTCCTTCTGCTTCTGCTTTTGCTTCTGTTTCTTCTGCTTCTGGTTCTTCTGGTCCTCCTCCTCCTCCTCCTGCTTCTCCTTCTCCTCCTTCTCCTTCTCCTTCTCCTTCTCCTCCTCCTCCTCCTCCTCCTCCTCCTCCTGCT
>NW_015388050.1:211426-214053 GCF_001527695.2 Protobothrops mucrosquamatus
GCTTCTGGTTCTTCTGGTTCTTCTGCTTCTGGTTCTTCTGGTCCTCCTCCTCCTCCTCCTCCTCCTCCTCCTCCTCCTCCTCAAAACAACAGTTGAGACAACTTTGAGACAACCAGGACCTGGGAATCTCCACGGACACTCCTAGGGAATTTCTTGATGCTTTCAGAAAGGATCGCCAATCTGATCGGCAGTCTTTTCTTTTGGAGATTAGTCACCCAAAGGGGGGGGGGGGGTGAACCGCTACTTAATAATCATCTACATTGATCTGGAAAAAGAACTCGAGGCAAGCAACAGATTCATTTGAGGAGCAGAATAATTCTTTTTTTTTTCCCCCCTCTCTCCAGCTAGTTAATGATGAAGACGAATGGACTTCACACACTCCGCGGTAAGTCAGTGCAGGAAGTGCTTTCACGCTTCGTTCAGGTAATGGATGAAACAGAAACGAAGCGATGCCGAGAAAAGATGCCAGCAGTGTTTTGCAGCTCTTAGCGGAGTTCTGTTATTGCGCGTCTTTGTGTGTGTGTTGAAAGGGATAGAACAGGCTTCAAATGAGACGCTATGACAGATGCTTCGAGCTAGGCTTGAGACACAGTCCCACTTCCCTGAAATTCAGGACCCCCCCCCCAAAAAAGATCTAAATTGGGGTAAGGCAGACTGCAGCTTGGGGAAACACATCAATCGTGACTAGAGTAGGGCAACCTTTGTGTAATTAGGCACTGACTTCCTAATTATTTGCTTATTTATTTGAACGTACATGGTCTCCTATTCAGTAGCGACGCAGGACGGGATCACAAAAACTGATAGTAAAAAACAGAAGCATGGCAAGCAATCATAAAAAGATTAAAAAGCCACTGAAGACCTCAGCCAAACACTCTGTTCTCCTAACACCACAAACAGGCATTATTTGCGGCTTGTCATAGGTGAATGCATGGCTTGAAAGACAGATGATGGACCTGGTCCATAGTGAAAGTATTTTTTTTTCCCCTCATCCAAGCAATAGTCCTAGTGGACAATCCCTTAGATAGGAGCCAGCCGTGTGCTGCAGCTGCCAAAAAGGCCAACACAGTGCTGGGCTGCATCAACAGAGGGATAGAATCAGGATCACATGAAGTGTTAATACCACTTTGCAATGCCTTGGTAAGGCCACACTTGGAATATGGCATCCAGTTTTGGTCACCACGATGTAAAAAAGATGTTGAGACTCTAGAAAGAGTGCAGAGAAGAGCAACAAAGATGATTAGGGGACTGGAGGCTAAAGCATATAAGGAACGGTTGCTGGAATTGGGTCTGTCTCGTTTAACGAAGAGAAGGACGAGGGGGGACATGATAGCAGTCTTCCAATCTCTCAGGGGCTGCCCCAAAGAAGAGGGAGTCAGGCTATTCTCCAAAGCACCTGAAGGCAGGAGAAGGAGCAACGGATGGAAACTAATCAAGGAGCGAAGCAACCTAGAACTAAGGAGAAACATCCTGACAGTCAGAACAATTAACCAGTGGAACAACCTGCCTCCAGAAGCGGTGAATGCTCCAACACTGGAAGTTTTTAAGAAGAGACTGGACAGCCATTTGTCTGAAATGGTATAGGGTTTCCTGCCTGAGCAGGGGGTTGGACTTGATGACCTCCAAGGCCCCTTCCAACATCATCATCATCATCATCATCATCATCATCATCATCATCATCATCATTATTATTATTATTAACCACCAGCCCCTGTTGAGAATGGTTGTTACCATGAAAAGAAAGGAGAAGTAGAAGTTGTTTTCAGACTCCCATCGTCGCATTCCGATTATTTTTTTTTATTACCATTTTTGTTACCATGGACCAACTGTCTTTGGAATGTAGGTCCTAGGTTGGGTTTTGCAGGCTTGGGAAAAATTCGGTTGGCTTTTTTGGGTGAGTGAGTGAAATATTCCTAGAGCTCTAAGTGGTTTAGCTTCCTTTCCAGATCTGTCTAGTTGCTTTCGTGGCAGATCGGAAAAGGCAGCATTGATTAACGTCTAAAATGAGTTACCAGTCATTGGGTGGGACAGTCCTCCCAGCTTGAGTCAGGGTCAAAGGAGAGAAAGATTAAACCTGAATCTTGACTCAAAGGGAAGAGATTTATCGGTTCTACTTTCTGGTTTTAATCTCCTCCCCCCTCCCCTTAGTTTGCTATGTTCTTTCTCACCCTGTGTTTCATCCTTGTCCTCCCTTCCTGCGTTTGATCGCCAGCAACCTTTTTCACTTCACATAACTTTTGAGCTCAAAATAGCTTGCTGGATTTCCACAGCTCTTGAGGAATTTAATTGTCCTCCTAAGGCTTGTTGAAAAGCCCCCTTTTGGAAAGATACGTACCAGAGAGGTAGGGTTGTTTGCTTGCAGACATTTCATTACCCTAGTAGGGAACATCATCAGGGCTAGAAGGGAGTGGGGTTTGGGGCATGGAGAAGAGGAGGAGGAAGAGGAGGACTGTGGGGTCCTTGGTGCTCTCTGAGCTTAGTGGTTTTCCTGCAGACATTTCATGACCCAACTAGGGAACATCATCAGTGCTAGAAGGGAGTGGTGTTTGTGGAATGGAGAAGGAGGAAGAGGAGGGAGAGGAGGAAGGAAGGAAGGAAGGAAGGAAGGAAGGAAGGAAGGAAGGAAGGAA
>NW_015388050.1:214831-219338 GCF_001527695.2 Protobothrops mucrosquamatus
TCCTTCCTTCCTTCCTTCCTTCCTTCCTTCCTTCCTTCCATGGTGCACAGTGGTTAGAATGCAGTATTGCACGCTAACTCTGCCCACTGCTAGCAGTTTGATTCTGACCAGCTCAAGGTTGATTCAGCCTTCCATCCTTCTGAGGTTGGTAAAATGAGGACCCAGATTGTTGGGGGCAATAGGCTGATTCTGTAAACCGCTTAGAGAGGGCTGTAAAGCACTGTGAAGCTGTATATAAGTCTAAGTGCTATTGCTATTGCAATTCCCAGGTTTGGTATCCAGTAGGTTCCAAATTCTTGTCTTGCTAGACCTAACAAAAACCCACCAATAATGCTTGGCTTAGCTCAGGTTTTTCCCAGTAAGTGAAAACCAGATTGCCCATCATGAAGGATCAAAGCAATCGTATTCCACTTTCTTCCTTTCCTAGACTTGAAGAACGGCCAAATTAAAATAACATCTCCATTTACCACTGCCAAAATTTATTCCTGGTCTTGCAATATGCCAGAGTGGCTCTTTCTTATTGTCAATCCATCTCTCCAGCTTCCAGGAGGCCTCCTTATAGTTATTGTCAGAGGACCCCGGAAAATGTGCACTTCCATTATTCAGTCCCTCTATTAATATTTGGAACCACTTCATTAAATTTCGGAGTATCCTGACACTTGGCTCGCTCCCTTCCTTGTCTCTGCCTGGCTGCCACAGATAATGTAATAAGGGTAATAAACAACCGAGCTAGTTTTTTCTCTCTCTTTTTTTTTATCAAAAGGGAGGCAAAAGAGCCTTTCTTTAATTTATTGATCGTGACCAGCTTCTCACCTTCTCCAGAGAGGAGAAAGAAGGTAACCACCATGAAGCTGGTAATTTGCAAAGCCTTCAATTGACAAGGTTTTAAATATCTCCCACGATTAAATGTTAGATTGTAGACTGGGTGGTGTAATTTATAGGGACTGTACGCTGGGATAAATGCAGGGGAAAGGACCAGTCCTGAAAGCTTTGTATTGTAAGAGCACCTCTTTGTTGTGTTATTTTTTTTTTAAAAAAAAACATCTCGAGGTTGTGTTACGGAACTGTACACGAAGGAGTGTCGGGCAAAGCCCGAGAATGACGTAGAACAGTTCAAGTGTCCAGATTTTTGTTCTCTTACACCCAATAAACAGAATCTTGCCAGGATAAATCCTTAAAACTCTCAGCTTAATGGCTCTCCTCCCCTGCAGCATTATAAATCCAAACACCCTCTCAAAAAAAGCAGGTTGCTGAGCAAAAAACACAACCCTGCCTGTTATTTCAGGTCAGTTGTTCAAGGGAGAGATCTCTCCTCCTTTTGCAGAAAAGATAAGATGGAGAAAAGGGGTAGTGAGGGGGGGGAAGAGAATGAAAAGAAAAACCACCATTTCATAAATGTCAGTGATTATTCATCTATTTGGCTGACGTTCCACCTCTCCAAAGCGCAGCTCGCTCCTGTATTTTCAACCACCAAGTTCAAAGAATTCCAAAAGGCTGCTGGGATTACGTGACTTCAAAATAATCGTAATCGGAGCGTTACTTAATTTGGACAGCAGCCATTGACTAACCACCTGGTTGAAGCTTCCCCATCCGTGCTTTGTAGTACGTTGGCTTCGGTAGCTTCCCGAAATAGTACCAATCAAAGGATGCACGCTCTCTCGTCAACCGAGGCAAGAGCGATCAAAAGCGCTTGCAAGCAATAACGCTGCTGCGTAATATGCCTTTGCCCAGCTGAACGGCATTTGTTTGAATGTCCTACAACGCTAAATTATGAATTGAGAACGAGCGTCTCCTAGCTTCCTTTTGGATGCAGCTGAAGGAGGAACATATGGTCCACAACGAGGGTCCCTGGGGAGGGGAAAATGTCCTTTCTCACAAAACCCGACCTACAAGCTACATTTCTCGGTGTTTTCGCTACTCACAGTTTCTATGGTTGCGGCCAAAGGGTGCCTCGGAAGACGCTGAAAATTCGCTGGTTTTAAAATTCATTTCTGCAGGCAAGGAGTGGCATTCAGAAGGACTGGATGAAAAACTTGGGCCAGGATGTGAAGAGAGCTGGCTTTCGTTTGGTTTTGGATTGCCTCGCTGGACCACAACTCTCCCTGGACTTATCACTTGAAGGGTGGGGATGACAAGTTCCAGTCTGCACCCAGTTAGGGACTGAATGCTAATCCTGGTATGAAAACAGGGCAGGTGCCTTTGGGCCAGTCACCTAGAGATTATGCATTCTAATCCTGCTTGGGGCATGAAAGCTGTCTGGGTGACTTTGGGCCAATCACCAGGAGACTGTAAGTTTTAGTCCCGCCTTAGGCATGAAACTTGTCTGGGTGATTTTGGGCCAATCACCAGAAGTCTGGGAGTTATAGTTCTGCCTTAGGCATGAAAGCCAGCTGAGTGACTTTGGACTAATTACCAGGAGACGGTGAGTTCTAGTCCCGTCTTAATCATGAAAGCCAGTTGGGTGACTTTGGGCCAATCACCTGGGGACTGTGAGTTCTAGTCCCGCCTTAGGCATGAAACTTGTCTGGGTGATTTTGGGCCAATTACCAAGTCTGGGAGTTCTAGTTCTGCCTTAGGCATGAAAGCCAGCTGGGTGACTTTGGGCCAATCACCTGGAGATGGTGAGTTTTAGTTCTGCCTTAGGCATGAAACTTCTCTGGGTGATTTTGGACCAATCACCAGAAGTCTGGGAGTTATAGTTCTGCCTTAGGCATGAAACTTGTCTGGGTGATTTTGGGCCAATCACCAGAAGTCTGGGAGTTATAGTTCTGCCTTAGGCATGAAAGCCAGCTGGGTGACTCTGGGCTAATTACCAGGAGACGGTGACTTGTAGTCCCGTCTTAATCATGAAAGCCAGTTGGGTGACTTTGGGCCAATCACCTGGAGACTGTGAGTTCTAGTCCCACCTTAGGCTTGAAAGCCAGCTGGGTGATTTTGGGCCAATCACCTGGAGACAGTGAGTTTTAGTCCTGCCTTAGGCATGAAACTTGTCTGGGTGATTTTGGGCCAATTACCAAGTCTGGGAGTTCTAGTTCTGCCTTAGGCATGCAAGCCAGCTGGGTGACTTTGGGTCAATCACCTGGAGATGGTGAGTTTTAGTTCTGCCTTAGGCATGAAACTTCTCTGGCTGATTTTGGGCCAATCACCAGAAGTCTGGGAGTTCTAGTCCTGCCTTAGGCATGAAAGCCAGCTGGGTGACTTTGGGCTAATTACCAGGAGACGGTGAGTTCTAGTCCCATCTTAATCATGAAAGCCAGTTGGGTGACTTTGGGCCAATCACCTGGGGACTGTGAGTTCTAGTCCCATCTTAGGCTTGAAAGCCAGCTGGGTGACTTTGGGCCAATCACCTGGAGACAGTGAGTTTTAGTCCTGCCTTAGGCATGAAACTTGTCTGGGTGATTTTGGGCCAATTACCAAGTCTGGGAGTTCTAGTTCTGCCTTAGGCATGAAACTTGTCTGGGTGACTTTGGGCCAATCACCTGGAGACGGTGAGTTTTAGTTCCGCCTTAGGCATGAAACTTCTCTGGGTGATTTTGGACCAATCACCAGAAGTCTGGGAGTTATAGTTCTGCCTTAGGCATGAAAGCCAGCTGGGTGACTCTGGGCTAATTACCAGGAGACGGTGACTTGTAGTCCCATCTTAATCATGAAAGCCAGTTGGGTGACTTTGGGTGAATCACCTGGAGACTGTGAGTTCTAGTCCCACCTTAAGCATGAAAGCTGTCTGGGTGACTTTGAGCCCGTCACTCTAGTAGCCCAATATTTTTGAAAACTTATGGAGATACATCAAATTCCCCAGAAATAATGCCCAATCCTCTTTCTCCCACTTCTGGCAAAAACGGCAAATTACCTACCAAAGCATTTGGGAATTTCTTTTCTCCCGTCACGTCCACCTGGATCTGATTTGCAGAAAGGCAATGGAGCGGGATTTCTTTTCCCCAGCTTGATGCATTTGATTGGGATAATTATAACACCATGAGAGTTTTTTGGCCTTGCTAAAAATAGGAGGAGCCAAGGGGAATGCGGTGGACTGACAAGCAACCTGGAATGATAATTTTTTGCAGCCGACAAAACAAGCTTTAAAAATGTACGTGTGTCGGAGGGGGGGGGCAGCAGCTTGAACTTCAATCCTGTCTCTGAATCGAAAGCTCAAGGTCGCTCTTTGGGGCGGGATGGAATTTAAATACCTAATTTTATTCTATTTATTTAAACGTTCTGCACAAGGAAAACACTGTTGCATGAACTCAAACATCCAGGGTACAATTTGTTTCTCATAGAATGCCCAGAATGGAGTTCCGGCACCTTTTTTGGATGGAACCTTGTAGGGTAGGTAAGGCGGGTTGTATGACGTGTGTGAGTTCCGGCACCTTTTTTTTTTTTTAGAAAAAAAAACACTGTATGTCTGTCTATCTATCTATCTATCTATCTATCTATCTATCTATCTATCTATCTATCTATCTATCTATCTATCTATCTATCTATCTATCTATCTATCTATCTATCTATC
>NW_015388050.1:219790-244615 GCF_001527695.2 Protobothrops mucrosquamatus
CTATCTATCTATCTATCTATCTATCTATCTACCTACCTACCTACCTACCTACCTATGTCATCTCTCTCTCTCTACCTACCTACCTACCTACCTATGTCATCTGTCTGTCTGTCTGTCTGTCTGTCTGTCTGTCTATCTATCTATCTATCTATCTATCTATCTATCTATCTACCTACCTACCTACCTACCTACCTAACTACCTACCTATGTCATCTGTCTGTCTGTCTGTCTGTCTATCTATCTATCTATCTATCTATCTATCTATCTATCTATCTATCTATCTACCTACCTACCTACCTACCTACCTACCTACCTACCTACCTATACAGGAAGTTTTTCAGACAGACCGGTCTGATTGATTACACCTTGGCATTTTGACTGCTATACTGCAGTTCTACTTTTTACAATCTCTTTTGCCTTGCAGCCCCCAACTAGGGGCGATAAGCAGGCTCAAGTCGCAACTGCGAAACATTTACAAATCCAAATTTCTTTTTCTGACAAAGAGTTAAAGAATTAAATTAGTCTCCCAATTTAATTCTTTAACTCTTTGTCAGAAAAAGAAATTTGGATACACACACACACACACACACGTGACTGACAGAGTTAAAGGGAGACTAGTATAGCTATTTCAAGCTCTTTAGCTATCTGTCTATCTGTCTATCTGTCTATCTGTCTATCTATCTATCTATCTATCTATCTATCTATCTATCTATCTATCTATCTATCTATCTATCTATCTATCTATCTATCTATCTATCTATCTATCTATCGGGTGAGGAACCCGGTCTACCAAATATAAATCAGTCTGTTCTGCGTTTCGCTCTAATCTAGGAGCATGTTTTGCAGGCAGACGTCACATACTGTGAACAGTATAAATTCAAAATTTTGTGGCTGGCAAAGGGTTAGTGGGAGACTAGTAAGGAGACAGGAGTAAGGGGAAACCTGTGGCTCAAAAGGGTAATACAGCTGGCTAAAATGCAAGCTGCCCAGGTTTGAATCCCTGGTGACTAGCTGATGAGGGCTAATGAGCCTGAAATAGCTATACTAGTCTCCCACTAACTCTTTGCCAGCCACAAATTTTGAAAATAGCAAATGATGGCATCACATAACCATTACTGGCTGTGGAAGATGGGAGCTCTAGTCCAACTGAAAAACCAGCTTAGAGAAGAACTAGAATGCAGGTAATCCTCAACGTACAATCACAATTGAGCCCAAACTTCTGTTGTTAAGTGAGCCAGTTGTTAAGTGAATTTTATGACCCCTTTTACAACCTTTCTTGTCACAGTTGTTAAGTGAATCACCACAGTTGTTAAGTCAGTTACCCGGTTGTTAAGTGAATCTGGCTTCCCCATTGACTTTGCTTGTCCGACAGTCGCAAAAGGCGATCACACGATCCCAGGATGCTGTGACCGTCGTTAAGTATGAATCGATTGTCTGAATTTTGATCACGTGACCATGGGAAGGATGCAACGGTCGTTAAGTGTGAAAAATGATCCCAAGTCTCATTTTTCAGTGACGTTGGAACTTTGAACGGTCACTAAATGAACTGTTGTAAATCGAGGACTACCTGTAATAGAGCTGGAAGGGACCTTGGAGGTCTTCTAGTCCAACCCCCCCCCCCTGCTCAAGCAGGAGAACCTACACCATCTCAGACAAGTGACTGTCCAGTCTGTTCTTAACAACCTCCAGTGATGGAGCGCCCACAACTTCCTGTGGCAAGTTGTTCCACTGGTTTATTGTCCTCAGTGTTAGGAAGTTTCTCCTTAATTCCAGGTTGCTTCTCTCCTTGATGAGTTTCCATGCGTTGTTTTTTGTCTTGCTTTCTGGTGCTTTGGAGAATAAGTTGACCCCTTCATCTTTGGGGCAACCTCTCAAATACTGGAAGACTGCTATCATGTCCCCCCTAGTCCTTCTTTTATCTGGACTGGCCATACCCAAATCTTCATATGTTTTAATCTCCAGGCCTTTAATCATCTTAGTTACTCTTCTTTGCACTTTTTCCCCAAAGTCTCAACATCTCTCGTTGTTTACTTTGATGAGTTTCCATCCTTTGCTTCTTGTCCTGCCTTCAAGTGCTTTGGAGAACATGACCCTCTCTTCTTTGGGGCAGCCCCTCAAATATTGGAAGACCGCTATCCCGTCACCCCTCATCCTTCTTTTCATCAGCATATTCCAACGAACATTTGAACACACAAGGCCAAGATCGGTGGGGTTTATCGAAGCAACAGAAAAACAACAGAAAGGTTTTGTTTGCAAGTGTAAAAAACAACAACCAAACCCCCCTCAGCATTACTGTGAAAGAAAAATGAATCACGCTTCTGCTAAGATTTATGGGCCAAAAGGTCTTCCTTTAATTGCTTTTTTTGGAAGGGGGGGTGAGAGACAAGTCATAGGAACGGGTGTCGAACAACGGTCATGATTAAGGGGTTTTAAAATTCGAGAATAATACACCAAAGAAATCGCTCTACGTAACCAATACAAATGAATTTCCAGAAAGCTAGCATTGCTCAGAAAACACAGCTGAAATCTGGTTGCATTTGGAGGTATCTACTGTTCCCCAGGAATGTATAAATAAATAAAATCAGTCGGGCTAACGATGATCTTTGCTCAACAGATGTGTTGAGTTGTCTTCGCCTCCCCTGCCCGCGTTCTCACTGTGTTACCAGCAGGAGATCATCAAAAGACCGTCTCTGATACGTAGCATTTATCTAGTTTTGCTTTCAAGACGGAAGCATCTTTTTTATTGGCTATTTTGGACCAATAGAGCCCAATTCATTTATTACCCACTACAGGGAATGGAGTTTGTGTGTGTGTGTGCGCGCGCGTATGTGTAAAACTACCCCTGCAACTCCAGCTGACAAGAAGAGGAAATTAAATTTTTTTTTCATCTCCCTTCTTTGTACTGAGACAAGCAACTCCTTTTAAAAAAAAAAAACACCCTTTAAAGTTGTAATTTTTCTTTCGTTCTTTCTGCCTGGAAACAGCTGCAAATTTAAAACTGGCTGACTAGGTTTAAATTTGAGTTCTGCTCTTCTGGAGTTGTGTGAAATTAACGAGCTGTAAATCCATCGCAGCAAAGAGTCGAATAATTTTGTTGGGGTTGATGCTTAATTCACTTTTTCCAGATGGGGGTTCATAGAATGCTCTAGATTTCCATAATTGAGTATCTGGATATCTATGTACAGATGCAGGTGAAATCACCTCAAATAATGCAGATATTCACTATTTGTTACTGTAACCTCAATCATCCACTATCATTCAGACAGATTGTTTTGTTTAATGCACTATATGCATACGGTTTTGACGCATACAATTTTATTAAGAATTTTTAGATTAAGAGAAAGAGAAAGAAAGAAAGAAAGAAAGAAAGAAAGAATAATGCAATATCAAAGAAAGAACTAAAAAGCAAAGAGTGAAAGAAAATATATAGAAATAACTTCCAATTTTCTTTACTACATCATTTATAAGAAAAATTATAAATTTACCCCTTGCTCTGCAGGCTACACCATAACTATTTTTTCCTATAATCTATTCTTTCTAATCATCCCAACCATACATCATAAATTCAATTTCTTATGCTTCATGTAAAAAATCTATAAAGTGTTTCCACTCAACAATAAACGTTAGATTGATTGTATCTTTAGGATTCTTTTTCCCAACTTGGAGTTCTATAATGTGTTTGAGGTCAGTTCCCATAGTCCTTTGGTAATGACTGGTAGGGGATTATGGGAACAGAAGTCCCATGTTTCTGGAGGCTGCCAGGCTGTAAAAATCTACTATATGCCTTTTGACTCTCAAGGAGAACAAAATCTACAAAATCACAATAGTAATAACTTTAATGAAGACGACTCAGATGATTAAGATGACGAAAACCTGGTTGACCATGGTGGTTGGTAACTCATGGTTGTTTGATACAAGAACCTTCATGAAGCTTCAAAACAAGGTTCTGATAGACCTTCCTTTCTTTCTCCCATGAATGATGCTTCAGGACATATTCGTGTGCCTTTCTTATAATCTCTTTGTGCAAAAGTGGGTCCTTAATCAAAGTTCTGGCCAGCTGGACAAATTCCTGAAAAGAAAGAGTATGGAGTGGGCCATTATTAGTAGTCTTCTGTGGTGGTGCTTCTCAAAAGGTCTTAAGAAAGCTTTCTGCCTTGCTTTCAAGGTACACCAGGTTAGGAAGCAGATGCCAGACTCATATTCTACCAGAAGATTTCCCGACAAGGTGTCAAGTGTCTGATTAACGAAACACTTAAAAGGACTTTCAGGCATATTTTTCCTAAAAGCATTTATTAAGGTTACAGAGACATCAGTACAGCATGGTGGAAATGCTTAGGTCTGGCTTCTCTTCCGTTACACATATACATTTTAAGCATTTCCCACTCCCTTATTTTGGGGTCATGGTTCACATCTTCCAATCAACTTGGAAGATGTGATTTACTTCCGGTTTCTTTCGGGCTATCCTTATGCTCCTCCCTCTTTCCCAGTTGCTGGTTTAACTATATAAATACCAGACAGTTCTGCATATTGTCAAAGCAAGAATATACAGTATTTGCAGCATTGACACAAGGTTTTCCAAAACCCAAAGTAACAGTTAAACGTGTAGGATCCTTGGTGTTCTCTGAGCTTAATGCTTTTCTTGATGACCCAACTAGGTAACGTCACCAGGTAACATCACGGGTAATGTTCCCTAGTTGGGCAATGAAATGTTGGCAAGGAAACAACCAAGATCAGAAAGCACCAAGGACCTCACAGTCCTCCTCCTCTTCCTCTCCCTCCCCTTGTCCTCCGCCTCCTCTAATCCGTAAACCCCACTCCCTTCTAGCATTCATGATGTAACCAGGTTGGTTACATTGGTCATATTGGTGGAGTTATTGCTTCCATTTCTTCTGACTGATAAAAGAATGGAAGAAGCAAAGAGACGATAAAAGAATGGAAGAAGCAAAGTCTCTGTCTGTCTGTCTCTCTCTCTCTCTGTGTGTGTGTGTGTGTTAAAAGAAAATACTTAGCTGTTAATAGTGGATCTTGGCAGGAGATTGATCATACTTGCCCTGCCTAACATCCTCAGAGGTTCTTGAACCTCACCATCTCACCCAACACCAACTGTGATCATAAAACAGATCAAGAAGAACACAACTCCCAGGACAATTTGCAAAACAAAAAACAAAAAAAACACCTTCAAAATCTGAAGTAAGATATTGTTTTCTCTCTGGTCTTCACCCACGGGACTCACGGACACATTAAAAACATAATAATAATAATAATGTTCTGGTTCAAGAAAAACCTGCTGTAACTTATAACAAAAAAGATTCATTCCTGAACACTGCGGGAGACACCTGACTCTGGGGAGGAACGTGTTAAGCCCAATATATATTTTGAGAAGGGGTTAGTTACACCAAAGACTAATGAAAACGGAACATCTAACTCCCTGACTATACTTAAACAGCATTCGTCATGCTTAAAAAAAAAATAGGCTTAAGGAGAAAATGCATTTTCCACTTTGTGGTTTTATTTAATCTGGGTCTGCAGTTTTATTCTTTAAAAGCATAGCCTTATTGCACGTACCTGATTATTGATGGGGAACAGAAATCTAATTTATGGGATCAACAGGATTAATTCCCCCATAATTTCTCCCTTTCCCCAGATCCTCCTTTCTGAGTTTAATAACATACTCTGGTTAATTAGGAGATGGGGTACATACAGAGGACTTAAAATCTCAGTGCTTAGGCACTTTCGCAGCTGTGACCCGGGTGCCACAAACGGTTCAAAAGCTTAACACAAATAAGATCAAGGTTTTCATTACGGTAGTGGAGCTATAAATTATCTGGGAGGTGACACATCCTGCAGGCTATGGGGGGGGAGAGGCAGAATTCGATCTCGATTGAAAGCTTAACCCCCAAGTTGGCTTCAGCACTATAAGTCATGGACAGCTCCCAATATGAAATTACTTCATTCTCTTATCCAGCATCATTCAGTAGATAGATAGATAGATAGATAGATAGATAGATAGATAGATAGATAGATAGATAGATAAACTAGCTAGCTATAGATAGATAGATGAGCTAGCTAGCTATAGATAGATAGATAGATGAGATAGCTAACTAGCAATAGATAGATGAGATAGATAGATGGATAAATAGATGAGCTAGCTAGCTATAGATAGATAGATAGAAAGATGATAGCTAACTAGCAATAAAACATAGATGAGCTAGCTAGCTATAGATAGATATAAATAGATAGATGAGCTAGCTAGCTATAGATAGATAGATATAGATGAGCTAGCGATAGATAGATAGATAGATAGATAGATGAGCTAGCTAACTAGCGATAGATAGATGAGATAGATAGATAGAGATAGATGAGCTAGCGATAGATAGATAGATAGATGAGCTAGCTAACTAGCGATAGATAGATGAGATAGAGATAGATGAACTAGCGATAGATAGATAGATAGATAGATGAGCTAGCTAACTAGCAATAGATAGATAGAGGAGATAGAGGAGATAGATAGATATAGATGAGCTAGCTAGCTATAGATAGATGAGCTAGCTAGCTATAGATAGATAGATAGAAAGATAAGATAGCTAACTAGCAATAGATAGATAGATGAGCTAGCTAGCTAGCTATAGATAGATAGAGATAGATGAGCTAGCGATAGATAGATGAACTAGCTAGCTATAGATAGAAAGATGAGATAGCTAACTAGCGGTAGATGAGAGATAGATAGATAGATGAGCTAGCTAGCTATAGATAGATAGAAAGATGAGATAGCTAACTAGCAATAATAGATAGATGAGCTAGCTAGCTATAGATAGATAGATAAGCTAGCTAGCTATAGATAATAGATAGGAGCTAGATAGATATACTGTAGATAGATGAGCTAGCTAGCTGATAGATAGAGCTAGCTAACTAGTGATAGATGAGCTAGCTAACTAGCGATAGATAGATAGATAGATAGATAGATAGATAGATAGATAGATAGATAGATGAGATAGCTAGCTAGATAACTAGATAGAGACAGACAGACAAACAGGTCTACATAGGATGCAACGTATTTTAGCTTAATTATTACCTGAGGGGTCGAATATAATAATCCAGTTGTTTGGTGCACAATTACGGCAGCATTTCCTGGAATATTCCTTGCCAGCACGGGAACATTTAAGTCCATTGCCTGTTACACGGAAAAGAAAGGGCTCACATTTGCTGCCACTGAGACCTTGCAGAGAACTCTGATGTGAGTTAAATTAATGACACAATTGCTAAGTGAATCTGGCTTTCCCATTGACTTTGCTTGTCAGAAGCTCGCAAAAACGTGACCCCATGACCCCGGAAGACTGCCAATGTCATAAATATGAGCCAGTGGCCAAGCGTGTGAATTTTGATCGCTTGGGGAGGCTGTAAGGTCGTAAGTGTGAAAAACGGTCGTACGTCAGCGCTTCCTTCAGTCACTAAACGAACTGTGGTAAGTCAAGGACTATAACAAGAGGGCGGAGCTGAAACGATCAGCTCTTTTGGGGAGAGAGAGATCCCTTTTTGCGGAAAAGAGGGACCTTAATAAAAAGAAAAGATTAAGAAGATTAACTCATCGGTGGGAGTTTTGTTTTATACATGCACACCCACACCCTGCTATTACATCGGCAGAAACTCTGGTGGCAGATGGCAAAGGCAGGAGGCAAAAATTTGGCTTTGTACCAGCCAAGCCTACCCGAATGGATTATGCCGCACGCAATTACTGCCCCTAAATATCTGGGCCTTTTAAGGCAGTTGTCCTTTCCCTGAGCAAGATGACTGTGTTGATTAAAAATACCTGCAATTTGGATGCACTAGCACAGCGATGGCGAACCTTTTAGAGACCGAGTGCCCAAACTGCAACCCAAAACCCACTTATGTATCGCCGGGTGCCAGGTGGGTGGGCGTGGCTGTGGTGGTCATGGCAGACTGGGTGGGTGTGGCCAAGGTAGGCATGGTCTCCTTGATGTTGCTCGTGGGGAGGGATGCCTGTGGGGCAGGATTGGGGAAGATCCAGGGGGGTGTCTGGCAGGTGGGGCGGTGGGCAGGCTTGTCCTGTGGGGTGAGACGAGGCAAGGCGAGGCAGGGCAGGGGTGCCATTGTTGCAGGGCAAGGCGAGGCAGGGCCCAGGGTGGCTGCTGCCTGACACCATCGGCCCCCGCACACAGAGGCCAGCCAGCGCATGGGGGCCGACAGTGTCCGTCAGCAGCCACAGCCTGCCAGCCCCTCGACCAGCGCACTCTGGGGCTCCGCAGCCTGCCGCCAGCAGTTCAGAGAAGCCGCCTCTGAGCTGGACGGACGGCCGACAGCTGAGGAGGCGATGCAGTGGGTCGTGCCTGGGAAAAGGAGAGCGTGCAAGGCCAGGAGGGATGGGACGGGGGGGGGGGGGGGGGGGGGGGGGGGGGGGGGGGGGGGGGGGGGGGGGGGGGGGGGGGGGGGGGGGGGGGGGGGGGGGGGGGGGGGGAGGGAAACCAGCCATGCTGGGATGCATCCGGCCACATGGGACCTCGGTGAGTTAGTGGGCAGCTGATTGAAGAGGGACAGTTGCCATCTCCGGGGCATGGCGTGCGTGCCCACAGAGAGGGCTCTGAGTGCCGCCTCTGGCACACGTGCCATAGGTTCGCCACCACTGCACTAGAATGTGACAGCTGACAGAAGCAAACTATAAGAGAATGCCAGTTGATTTTTTGGGGGGTTATTTTTCTCCCCCTTGTTCCTTCACCTCTTGACCCAATATTAAACCCCAGGGCCAAATTATAAGGACCGAACTTTCTATCTGTAAAATTATCTGATGTGGTGGAATGTAGTCTGGATTCCCAGGAGGGAGGGGCTGCCTCATAGAGGACCAAGAGAAGTTCTCAGAGCATATCTTTAGCGATGGAAATAGTTGCTTTAGACTGGCAAGATTCTGTCTGAAGGTGAGGAACACAGAGGAAACTTGCTCAGAAGTAACTCTATGTGTTTCTTGGTTCTTGGGTCCCGACGTTGGTTCGCCACCATGCGAAGTCACAACTGCCAGTTCTTTAGCTGGTGTTGGCTTTCACACACCTCAAGCTCTTCCCAAGAATCTAAGGCACCCTTATTATTATTATTATTATTATCAGAATTACTTTCTTCTTGGTTCATGTTCAAATGTTTCTGTCCAGCTGGCTTTAGATATCTCCGTTCTCTAGAAGCTGGACAAATACAAAAAAATCTGTATTCTTTCTTCCCTCTTCTTCTTTTTAATCAAAAGCGTTCAAAGCAGCACTTATTTATTTTTCCTCATCCAGACCCCCTTGGGCTGCAGTTCCATCTACATCCTTCCAGGCCAAGCTGCGGTCTTAGTTAATGAAATGGGCATTGGACAGATGGCATTTCTGCCTGTTGGCCATTTTAGATAGGAGAACCAGGTCCAATTAAAACAGGCCCTGTTTCTTTCTTTGGCCTTTCTAAGGAGATGTGGCTGCTTTACTGTCCACGTCAGCCAGATTGTCTAAAGAGAAACTGGGCAAAAATTAAATGTAAAAATGAAGGCAGACCTATTTAAAAAAAAAAAATCCAGCAACTCTGTTTGATGAACTTCAGAAGAAGGGAAATCCCTCCCTCCCTGCTAACGATTTGGGCAATTGACGTTACAGATGTTCTATGAGCTGTGATGCTAATTCACTTCTCCAGTGGCTGGACAGGATCTAAAAGGACAGGATCTTTTCATAAACCGTGGAAGCTTAGAGTTGGTCCTTTCCGAATTTTGCAGTCTGCAGCCACAGAGGTGCAGGCCTTTTCATCTTCACATCACCCCTTAATCTCCCCATATTATAAAAAAAGATGTAGAGACTCTGGAAAGAGTGCAGAGAAGAGCACCAAAGACGATTAGGGGACTAAAACATATGAAGAACGGTTACAGGAACTGGGCATGGCTAGTCTAGTGAAGAGAAGGACCAGGGGGTGACATGATATGAGTCTTCCAATATTGGAGGGGCTGCCACAAAGAAGAGAGGGACAACTTATTTTCCAAAGCACTGGAGGGCAACACAAGAAACAATGGATGGAAACTAATCAAGGAGAGAAGCAACCTAGAACTAAGGAGAAATGTCAATAGTGAGAACAATTAACCAGTAGAACGGCTTGCTTCCAGAAGATGTGGGTGCTCCAACACTGGAGGTTTTTAAGAAGAGACTGGACAGCCTTTTATCTGAACTAGTATAGGGCAGGGGTAGGCAACCTTGACTCTTTTATGACTCGTGGACTTCAACTCCCAGAATTCCTGAGCCAGCATGGGGGAACTATGGCCCCCTCATGACTCGTGGACTTCAACTCCCAGAATTCCTGAGCCAGCCGTGCTGAGGGGAAAGGGAGAGGTTTCCATGCTGAGCCATGCTGGCTCAGGAATTCTGGGAATTGAAGTCCACAAGTCATGAGGGGGTCATAGTTCCCCCATGCTGACTCAGGAATTCTGGGAGTTGAAGTCCACCCATCTTAGAGTTACCAAGGTTGAGAAACACCAGCCTAGAACAGGGGTAGGCAACCTTGGCTCTTTGATGACTCATGGACTTCAACTCCCAGAATTCCTGAGCCAGCCACGCTGAGGGGAAAGGGAGAGGTTTCTAAGCTGAGCCATGCTGGCTCAGGAATTCTGGGAGTTGAAGTCCATGCGTCATAAAAGAGCCAAGGTTGCCTACCCCTGGTATAGGGTCTCCTGCTTGAGCACGGGTTGGACTAGAAGACCTCCAAGGTCCCTTTCAACTCTTGTTATTCTGTTGTTTTGTGGTTCTTCTTCTTTCGGGAGAACCGTGCCTGGATCTCCCAAGAAAGGAAACATAAACCAGAAAAGTGAAGTAGCTTAAATCTTTACAACTTCAGGCCAGGCCATCCAGCAATGAATGGGCTAAATTAAAAGGCTTTGGAGCGTCAACAGAAAGTGGGAGAGAGGAAAAGGAATTGCATTTCAAAGCCGACTTCCATCGATTTTTTGTTTTTTCAGCTGCAATTTTCCACAGGAGAATCTTGAGGCTGCCGATGTGGTTCTCAATTATTTCTTTTTCCAAACGGCACCTTCACTCCTCGGGGTCTTGTTTAAAGAGGGGAGTCGAGCCCCAAAAGGGTTTTTCACTTTATCCGAACCTTCCTGAATTTGATTTTCAACTTCTCTGGTAGGAAATCCAAAGAGATTTTTTTTTCTGACCTTTTTGAAGATCGTGAAAAGGAAGTGGGAACCTCTGCTCTTTTTTTTTGTTACTTGTTTTCTTCTTCTTGCTTGCTTTTTAAAAACTTTTCTCCCGGCACCCCAGCTTTGAGGTATTCACAGCGAAGCGAGCTATTTAGCAGTTTCGTATAATCTGGGGGAGGATGAGACCAATAAATCAGCAGTGGATTGGCCTCTCCTGCTTGTAATTGCCAGACTAAATCAGAACTGACTTTTAATAATAGGGTTGATTTAAACACTACATGGTGGGCTTCATTCAGGGGCTTTATTAGACAGCAGAATTTCCAGTCTGCTGCAGTCACAATCTCTCTCTCTCTCTCCCTCTCTCTCTCTCTCTGTCTCTCTCCCACTCTCTTTCTCTTTCTCTGTCTCTCTCTCCCTCTTTCTTTCGGTCTCTCTCTCTTTCTCTGTGTCTCTTTCTGTGTCTCTGTTTTTATCTCTTTCTTTCTCTCTCTCCGTCTCTCTCTCCCGCTCTTTCTGTCTCTCTTTCTCTTTCTGTGTCTCTCTTTCTCTGTGTCTCTCTTTCTGTGTCTCTGTCTTTATCTCTTTCTTTCTCTCTCTCCGTCTCTCTCCCGCTCTGTCTGTCTCTTTCTCTTTGTGTCTCTCTTTCTCTGTGTCTCTGTCTCTCTCTTCTTTCTTTCTGTCTCTCTCCCGCTCTCTTTCTGTCTCTCTCCTTCTCTTTCTGTGTCTCTCTTTCTGTGTCTCTCTTTCTCTGTGTCTTTTTCTTTCTCTCATCTCTCTCCCGCTCTTTCTCAGTCTCTTTCTCTCTTTCTCTCTTGCTTTCTCTGTCTCTCTCTCTCTTTCTCACTGTGTCTCTCTCCCACTCTTTCTCTCTGTCTTTATCTCTTTCTCTTTCTCCGTCTCTCTCTTTCACTCTCCATCTCTCTCTCTCTCTGTCTCTCTCTCCCCCCCTCCCTTCCTCTGTGTGAATGTGTGTTTGTATTCTGAATCTCCATGAGGATCCAAGTCAACAGACCAAACGGGTGTGCAAATGCCTCAGCATCATTAGTCAATTTCACAGAACAGTTCAAACAGCTTTGTCTGTTTGACCAAAAAAAAATCTTTGCCTGTTTGAAGAGCAATGAAGGTGATAAGGAGTCTGGAGGCTAAACAATGAATATTTGAAAGAACAGGGTAGTCTAACAGAGATAAGACTTAGGGGGTTACATAATAGCATTCTTCCAATGTTTGAGGGGTTCGAACAGGTTGGCCTCTTCTCCAAAGCCCCTGAAGGCAGGACAAGAAGCAAGGGATGGAAAGTTATCAAGGAGAGAAGCAACCTGGAATTAAGGAGAAATTTCCTGGCAGTAAGATTAATCAATGGAACAACTTGCCACCAGAAGTTGTGGGTTTTCCAACACTGGAAGTTTTTAAGAAGAGACTGGGCAGCCACTGAAATAGCATAGAGTCTCCTGCTTGAGCAGAGGGTTGGACTACAAGACCTCTAAGGTCCCTTCCAACTCAGTTATTCTGTTATTCAGTGGAACCACTTGTCACTAAAAGTTGTAGGTGCTCCAACACTGGAGGTTTTTAAGAAGAGACTGGACAGCCATATGTCTGAAATGGGATAGGATCTCCTGCTTGGACTAGATGACCTCCCACCCTATCATTCTATGTTCTACGTCTTTTAAGAGTTGAGGAACATCAACAGAAGCAGGACAGAGGTTTCCAAGAGGAATGCCCAACACAGTTCCCTCCCCTCCCTGGAAGTAAGGAAGGAATTACCTCTAAAATTGCAGCTGACATCCCTTCGGATACAGAACTGTTAACAACGGCAAAACAGTTTTCCATAACGGCGTGAAGATCTTCCTGGCGGATGGCTGGCAATAAGTGGACCCCAGCTGCCCTAGGGAGTAAATTCAGCTTGTTAATCCTCTTCCAATGGATGGCCGGCAGGGGACGTCCTCCCCTTACTGTCACAATTGGGACCAGAAGTTTCCTTGCTAACTAGGAGGTCATTAAGCGAGTCGTGCTTGAATTTACGACCCTTTTTTTCCCCGACGGCATCCAGAAAACCATACACATCCAGCTTTTCCTCATTCACTTTGCTTGTAGGAAGCTTGCAAATGGTGATCAGTGGGACCCCAGGAGGCTGCAACTGTCGCATGTCCATGCCAGTGGCCGAGCATCCGGATTTTAATCACGTGATGGCGGGAAATATCGCAAAGGTCCTAAGTGAGAAGACCAGTCCTGACTGTCACGACTTCAAATGGTCGTTGAAGGAAGGATCTTAAGTTGAGGACTACCGGTAACTCCCACCCTCTGCCCGTTGGCCATGATAGCTAGGACGGAAGAGAGAAGGGATTCCATCAGATTGTTCCCTGTGTGTTTCCTGCTCTCGGTTCCTCTCCCATGGACAACAGAGAAGATTGTGCGGTTTCTAAAGTTCTGGCCTTGTTCTGAGAACTGAGGACCTTTTTGTGATGCAAATGAAATGAATTCGATTCTTGTTCGGTCTTTCATTTTTTCCTTTCTTTCTTTTCTTTCCTTCCTTCCTACCCTCCTTGGTGATCAATCCACTAAAGAAGACTTTGTCAGGCTGGCTTTTCTTTCTTTCTTTCTTTCTTTCTTTCTTTCTTTCTTTCTTTCTTTCTTTCTTTCTTTCTTTCTCTCTCTTTCTTTCTTTCCTTCCTTCCCTCCCTCCCTCCCTCCCTCCCTCCCTCTTTGGTGATCAATCCACTAAAGAAGACTTTGTCAGGCTGGCTTCTCTCTCTCTCTCTCTCTCTCTCCTTCCTTCCTTCCTTCCTTGGTGATCAATCCACTAAAAAAGACTTTGTCAGGCTGGCTTTTCTTATTTCTTTCTTTTTTCCTTCCTTCCTTTCTTGGTGATCAATCCACTAAAGAAGACTTTGTCAGGCTGGCTTTTCTTTTTCTTTTTTCTTTCTTTCTTTCTTTCTTTCTTTCTTTCTTTCTCTTTCTTTCTTTCCTTCCTTCCCTCCCTCCCTCCCTCCCTCCCTCCTTCTTTGGTGATCAATCCACTAAAAAAGACTTTGTCACGCTGGCTTTTCTTCTTTCTTTCTTTTTTCCTTCCTTCCTTCCTTCCTTCCCTCCTTCCTTGGTGATCAATCCACTAAAGACTCTGTCAGGCTGTCTTTTCTTTCTTTCTTTCTTTTTCTTTCTTTCTTTCTTTTTCTTCCTTCCTTTCTTTCTCTCTTTCTTTCTCTTAATGTATATTAGTTTCCATTGCGTTTCATCCTCTTTTAAAAAAAGGAAAGGAATTCCCTAAGATTGATTGATGATATTCCATAATTGTCTGTGGGAAGTCCCTGCCAAGGGAGCAATTCCTTCAGGTAGGCCAGCTCAGCAAACAGTAATCAATAATCAGCATCTTGTTTTGGGGGAGAACTGCCAATTCTCCCATGATTTTAAGCTTTGTGTAAATGTGTGTTTTTTTAAAATGGGGGTTTTTGGGGGGGAATGTCCAACCGAACTTTCCTGAAGCTGTTAACTTTTTTTGTTGTTGTTGTTTTAAACCGAGTCCTGCAGTTCTTAATTTCCGAACGCTTGTCCTTGGAAGAGGTCAACTGTGATTTCATTTATTTTAATTATTTATCCACCCATTTTTTTAAGCCGTCTCCTGGAGAGAATCTAGAGGGCATGTTGTGAAGCATGACACGGAACTGAGACGGTTTCCCCTGAGGCTGGGCCGCAAATGTGAAGAGCTGAAGCGTGGATCCAACCTATTTCAACAAGGTCAGCTTAGTCGGGATGTGCTTGCTCTCTCTTGGGGAAAGTAGGAATAGGTGACTTAAAGACTAACTGGTCCCGTGCGAAGGTAGCCTTACCTAGCCTTCCAGATACATTGCAATGCAATTCCCAATTCCAGGGGGAAGAGGGAATATTCAATTTTAATTACTCTTCTCTACAGAAGACTACAGAAGAGTCTAAACCAGCGGTTCTCAACCTATGGGTCACGACCCCATTTGGGGTCGAGCGACCATTTCACAGGGGTCGCCAAGCAAGACTGTCCGCCATTTTTTCCCCCTTTTCCGGCGGGTGCCTTACCTCCCTTGGGCTGGGCCAGCTGGTGGTCGGCCTGCTCCGTCTCTGCCGCTTGCCAGCTACGCCTCGGCCGGCACAGGGGGCGGAACCACGCATGTGCAGCGCTCCCGGGCAGGGAAAGTCCTCGACTTACGACCGGTTGGGTAGTCCTCGACCTACGACCGGTTTAGTCCTCGACTTATGACCGGTTTAGTCCTTGACTTACGACCGGTTGGGGGTCGCGGCATTAAAAAGGTTGAGAACCACTGGTCTAAACGCTGCTATTTCTGATTCTGCCTTCTTCGTAACCTCAAATTCAAATCGATGGAGATTCTCGAGCGAGCTAAATCTGAAACTCTTGACGCTTCCCGCTCTCCCGGCATCAAAGCGGACTTCATTAGAGGATGAGCAGGCCTAGCGGACACGGGATCCCAGGATGCGACTTCTTCTGCAGAGGAAGACGTGTTCCCCTTCGCAGGCGTTTCTTCGGACCTGGAAAGTTTCAATGGCTTCAGAGCTGGAAAGGGTGATCATATCTAATGGGCGTGGTACCACAAGGCCTCTCTCTCAAACGCCAAGTGCCTGGGCAGCCAAGGTATTCTTTGGTTGCTCAACATTTCAGTGACAACTGAAACCACTGTAAGCCCCCCAGAATTGCTTTGAAGAGTGTGATGGGTGGCAAAGGAAGGAAGGAAGGAAGGAAGGAGAAGAAGGGAGGGAGGGAGGGAGGAGAGGGAGAAAGGAAGAGAGGAAGGGAGTAGGGAGGGAGAGGAGAGAGGAGGGAGGGAGGGAGGGAGGGAAGAAAGGAAAAAAGGAGGTGAGAGGGAGGAAAAGGAAGGAAGGAAGGAGAAAAAGGGATGGAAAGAAGGGAAGGAGGAGAGGGAGAAAGGAAGGGCAGGAGAGAGGAAGGGAGGGAGGAGCGGAAGAAGAGGAGAGCAGGGATGGAGAGAAGAGAGGAAGGGAGGGAGGGAGGGAGGGAGGGAAGGAAGGAAAGGAGGAGAGAGGGAAGAAAAGGAAGAAGGAAGGAGAGAGGGAGAGAAGGAGAGGAGGGAGAGGATGGAGCAGAGTAAGGAAGGAAGAAGAGGGAGGGAAGGAAGGAGGGAGGGAGGAGAGGGAGAAAGGAAGGGCAGGAGGAAGAGAGGGAGAGGAAGAAGAGGGGAGAGGAGAGAGGAAGGAGAGGATGGAAAGGAAGGAAGGAAGGAAGGAAGCAACGAAGGAAGCAACGAAGGAAGGAGAGAGGGAGGGAAGGAAGGAAGGAGGGAGGAGAGGGAGAAAGGAAGGGCAGAAGAGAGAGGAGAGAGGAAAGAAGGAAGGAAGGAAGGAAGGATCGTAGCATGAAGATTCCTGAGGCCCTCAACATCGTACTTCCAAACCTCTGCAGGAGAGTAGATTAGAGAAGGTTGGTGTAGTAGGAAATTCAGGAAAATAAACCCAGGTTTCCTTAGGGAGAAAAAACCCCCCAATAATCTCCTTATCATATCAGAGCAACCTACCTCTTCACCTTCTCCTCGACTTCTTTCGCAAAGGTTGGATCAGCCTACAGCAGGGAAGACAAAAAAAAAAGAGGGGAACGCACAAATGATTGCACGCCAGGAAAACTCAGCTCCAGATTGCGAAAATACAATCAAAGGAGTCAGAAGAACTTGCTCGCTCAGAGGAAGGCTGCCAAAATCGGGCCTTTCAAAAACAAACATCTACCAGGCCAACATTCATGTCAGAGTAATTGGTGTCTGATGCTCTAATTGGAGGAGTAAAACTTTGCTCTTTTATTCCTGTTTTTCTCCAAAACGTCTTCCTTCTCCTTTCCAACAACCGACCTGCCCCTGACAAGCAGGACTATGCTCGGAAAGACAGAGAATTTGAGGGAGTTTGTTTTTTTCCCCGGATGCGTAACATCCTGGCAAGACCCCTCTGGCAGTTTCCACAACTCGTTTGGGAGGAAACTGAGGCAGATAAAAATTGACAAGCCGACTGCCTGAAGTCTCGACTAAGCAGGGAGGCATCAGAAGCCGGGAAAAGAACACATTCAGATGATGTACCTTTACACAATCTTCCCTTCCACGCCAGTTCCCTTTCAAAGCTTGCAATGAACCGGAACGGAAAGATACAGTGAACAGGGGGGGGGGAATACGCTCCGTAGCCAAGCGGGAAGAAAAAGGGTTCGACGTGGAAATAAAAGCGGAGTTTTATCAAGACAAGGGGATAAAACAGGAAAGGTATCCTACTTGGGGCACCTTAAGAGTGGCCATCTGGTCTAGTGGTTAAAGTGCCAGCCGAGAAACCAGGAGACTGTGAGTTCTAGCCCTACCTTGGGAATGAAAACCAAGTGGGTGACTTTGGGCCAGTCACCAGGAGACTGTGAGTTCTAGTCCTGCCTTAGGCATGAAAGCCAACTGGGTGACTTTGGGCCAGTCACCAGGAGACTGGGAGTTCTAGTCCTACTTTAGGCACAAAAGCCAACTGGGTGACTTTGGGCCAGTCACCAGGAGACTGTGAGTTCTAGTCCTACCTTAGTCATGAAAGCCAACTGGAACCAGTCACCAGGAGACTGGGAATTCTAGTCCTACCTTAGGCATGAAAGCCAACTGGGGCCTAGTAACCAAGAGACTGGGAATTCTAGTCCTGCAGTAGGCACTAAAGCCAACTGGGGCCAGTCACCAGGAGACTGGGATGTCTAGTCCCGCCTTAGGCACGAAAGCCAACTGGGTGACCTTGGGCCAGTCTCTCTCTCCCTCCTAATGCAGCTCATCTCACAGGCTTGTGGTTATGGGGAAAATAGGAGGAGAAAGTTGTGTTGGATATGTTTGCTGCCTTGAGTAAAAATAACAAAGGTGGGTACAACTAAGTAAATAAATAACATGGGGAAAAAAAATCTTACGCACAGACTTGGCTCTTTTTTAAAAAGCTTAATGCTGGGAAAGGTAGAAAGAAAGAGAAGGAGAGGACAACCAGGAACCTGGGGGATGGAGTTCATGATAGTGGTGATGAGACATGGAGAGAACTTACAGCAGGTCCAATAATGATCAGGTGTACCCTGGAGTCTTCCTGATGCCACTCTATCAATTGAACAGGAGAGAATTCTGGTTAGACTAAACTTAATCTGAGACTAAAGCATGATAACGTTGACTGACAATAACTGGTGGCAGATGGACCTTCATGGTGCAGGATGAAGTCCAGCTGAGGTGAGAAGATACAGCAGATGCCTACAGAAACATTCGACCCAAATGGTTGAGGAACCTTTTTGAATATTTCAACCAGCTGTTGGCATCTCTTAGCTTCTCTCAGCCTCTGAAGTCCGCGTAATTCCTTAACTAAATCTCCATGACCAACTAGTTAAGATCTATACCTCGTTTGATTAGCAAACTGTTTACTACACCAACGTAGAGTCAATCTAAGTATGAAGGCCCTGTTTTCTGGCTACATTGACACCTATAATGACTTTTTTTTTCTCTCGGCTGCCCTATATATTTAATTTTGTGCTCTACTGTAACTCTTTCTTTTTAATTGTTTGAGGAACGTTTGGTACCCAGAGTCATTTGCTTGAAATGAATAAATGGATGGATGAACCTGGAGAATGCAGAGTTGTCTGATGAGCAAATGGACCAATCAATGTAATTAATTTTAATTGAATGTGATCAATTAAAGAGATGATTGTTGGTGCCCAGTCATCTCCTTCAACACAAAGATGATCAGGTGTTCAATCTGTCTTATCTAAAATCATTTTATTAACCAAGAGTCCTGTGTATTCTCAGTCCTCAAAGAAAAGTGGCTCAATTTATTTTTTAACTGATCGATTAAATTTATTTTGCTGCCCATCTCACCAATACCAGAGACTCTGGGAGGCTCTTAGTGTTATGGCCCCATCGGAACCCAGTGCAGCGGAAGAAGAGGAGTTGGAACCTGGACCGTCCGACAAGGACGACACACTTCTCTTGACATATTTGGAGAGTCCAGGGGCTGAAGATGATGCTGTCCCAGGCCCTCAAGCACTGGAAGAGGTGGTTGACCAGATGGAGATCTGCCTGCCTTCACAGACACAAGGGAGGATTGGCTGCTGACAGGCAACTGGACTGATAGGTAGCAGATCCCCTCTGATGAGGAACAGCTGCCTCCTCCACTGATCCAAGGGCATGGAGAACAGAGCATAGGCAAGCTCAAAAAAGGGCTACAAGGCTACTTGGGACGAGGTCACCCCACCCCTCCTCACAAGGAACACCTGGAGGGGAGCAACTTAAGGAGAAGCCGTGGGGAGTGGGTCTTTGCCAGGAATAAGTGTTTGCTTTGGTTTACACTCTTCCCGGCTTTGACTCGCTTGGAAGATGACTCTTCGCCTTTTGCATTGGACCTTGCCTTGTCTTGTGGACTGCGTTTGGCCTTTGCTTCGCTGGGCCTGATGACCAGGACTTATGAATACGTACAGATGGCCTCTCTCTCTCTCTGGTCACTTGCAAAGTCCTGGATGCAGGGTCAGGAAAGGACAGCAAGGACAACACCCAATGTCCTAACCCACCCGAGAACATACGATATCTTTAGGGAACACTCAAATGGGAACATGTTTAGCTACTTCTGCTTTCTCCCTTCTTATCTACAGTGTGCCAGACTTACTGGGTGAAATCTTTCTCTTATGTGTGTCAGCTTTGCTGGATGGGTTGCTTATGTAATGAGAAAGAATAAATACAAGGATTTCTTGGTCATTCGGGGCTTCTCTCATTTAGAGGAGTCCGTCTCCATTCAGCTGAATAAACACGTAAGCTTGAAGGCAACTTCTAGTTTCCTGTATTTCTTTAACCAGCAAAACCTCAGAACCTGCACATCAGGCCTTTGGAATGGCTTCTGGTCTTGGGCCTTTTCTTTGCCCCAAGGATTGCCCTAGACTTGTATCTGGACCCTGCCTTGTGGACTGGACTTGGAACCCTGGACCTTGCCCTGTGAGCGTGCTCCTACTCTGTGGGCTTTCCTTGTACTATGGGGGCTGTTATTTGGGGGACTGAGAGTGGCTACCTGCAGAGTAGCCTGGGGCTGGAACCTTTACTGGTCACTGGAGGGCCACCGGCATTTATTGAGAGCAATAAAGGCCTACCTTGGCTTGACCACCTGGGTCATTAATGTCTATGGAGATTCTCAGTTATCCAGGTATGGTTCTCCCAAAGATGCTTTTTCAGGAGGCAACTGTGAAGGGACTCAGGGAAGAAAATGTCCTACAGCCAAGAAGGCTCCACACCCATTTGCACCACTCAGGTGACCCTGAGGACACAGGTAAATCCCCAAATGGCCTCAACGACTCTCTAAAAGGATGCAAATGACCAGCAATCTGCAAGGAGTATAAATCCTTCCACTCGCCCACCATCTAGTCAGAGCTGAAGAAGCTTCTGGGATGAGAAGTGAAACATCTTCAAAAGAAAACAAGAAAGTCCAGTTGCCTCCTGAAAAAGCGCCTTTGGGACACCTGGGTCATAACGGTTCATAGCACCGAGATAGCACGCGAGGCCATAAAAAAGCAAAGTCTAGAATTCGCCTCCCCAAATGATCTTATGAACCCACAAAAATATGTAGAAAACCCAAACTATGGTCAGATGGACACAACAGCTGTATTCGTCACATTCCAGGCCCCCTGCCTCCTCAAATTATGCCTCCCAGTCATTCAAAAAGATGTCCATTTTTGGGGGGGAGGGAATGTCATCCATGCCAAATGTATCGTAAGAGGTTGGATGGGAAAATTTTGACCTGAAAAAACATCCAGTAGATAAAGAGGATCTTTGACTCTCCTTAGTCCACAGATCAGCAGGAAGATGTATAGATTCTGCTCGTCCTGGACAATCCCTGTGGAGAAAGCATGATTGAAACTTCTTAGGTTTCAAAGGATCAGAACTTTTCGGGAAATTAAGAAGGTCAAAGACCCATCAAGTCAACAAACCAACCATCTGTAATTTGCCAGTTGTTGATTCCAACACAACACTTTCATTCTTATTAGGAGCCGTGTGGCGGAGTGGTTAGAATGCAGTACTGCAGGCTAATTCTGCTGACTGCCGGCTGTCAGCAGTTCGATCCTGACCGGCTCAAGGTTGACTCAGCCTTCCATCCTTGCCAGGTTGGTAAAATGAGGACTGAGATTGTTGGGGGCAACAGGCTGACTCTGTAAACCGCTTAGAGAGGGCTGTGAAACACTGTGAAGTGGCATATAAGTATTAAGCGCCATTGCTAGTGCTATCGCTCCTTCCTTCCTTCCTTCCTTCCTTCCTTCCTTCCTTCCTTCCTTCCTTCCTTCCTTCCTTCCTTCCTTCCTTCCTTCCATGGTGCTCACTGGTTAGAATGTAATATTGCAGGCTAACTCACTGCTCATTGCCAGGGGTTCGATCCTGACCGGTTCAAGGTTGACTCAGCCTTCCATCCTTCCAAGGTCGGTAAAACGAAGACCCAGATTGTTAGGGGGCAAATATGCTGACTCTGTAAGCCACTTAGAGAGGGCTGTAAAGCACCGTGAAGCGGTATATATGTCTAAGTGCAATTGCTAAGTGCTATTACTCAATCTACTGAAACTCATTTTTTCATGTTCTCTCTTTTCATTTCTTTTCAAAACCATATTTGGCTAGAATCCAAGAGGTGGAAGGGACCTTGGAGGTCTCCTAATCAAACCCCCTGCTCAAGGCAGGAGCCCTTATACCATCCATATCCTGGAGAACTGGTCCATTTTGGACCAGTCAAGGCAGCTTGGAGAGATCAAGAGAAGCCAAGAAATTTAGACACTTTTCCTGCGGAAGCAAAAGTATTAAAAAAAAGTTAGAATGAGGCTGGTGCCTCTTCAAGACTGGAATGAGGGGAACAGAACTGAATTTTAACGGCTAAGTACAGAAACAGATTTTTCTTTTAGCCTCTCTCCTACAGAACAACGGTGGCATCAACAAGGGCAGATTGGCCAGCTCAGATTAACCTACCCAACCTGCCTCAAAGTCTAATTTGTCGCCAGAATTTCTACTCTACCGGCAGTTCTTGACTTACAACGGGTCCCTTAGCAACCATTTGAAGTTACAACCTACCTGAAAAAGGGGATTTATGACCGGTGGTAGGATTCAAATACGTGAACAACCGGTTCTCTGTATGGATGCCACTTCCGGAAGTCCATTCTGGACCTGGGCAACAAAAATTAGCTACCGGTTCTGCCGAAGTGGTGGGAACTGGCTGAATCCCACCATAGGAAGGAAGGAAGGAAGGAAGGAAGGAAGGAAGGAAGGAGTGGTGGGATTCAAATACGTGAACAACTGGTTCTCTGTATGGATGCCACTTCTGGAAGTCTATTCTGGGCCTGGGCAACAAAAAATTAGCTACCGGTTCTGCGGAAGTGGTGCGAACCGGCTGAATCCCACGGAAGAAAGGGAGGGAGGGAGGGAGGGAGGGAGGGAGGAAGGAAGGAAGGAAGGAAGGAAGGAAGGAGTGGTGGGATTCAAATACGTGAACAACCGGTTCTCTGTATGGATGCCACTTCCGGAAGTCCATTCTGGGCCTGGGCAACAAAAAAATTAGCTACCGGTTTTGCCGAAATGGTGCGAACCGACTTGAATCCCACCACTGTTTATGACCCAGATTTGAAGTTCCAGCAGTTACTCCCCCCCCCAATCACGTGACCACTCTTCAGGTGCTCAGCAACACAACCACACTTACATCTCTTGGATGTTTCCCACGATCGCACGACCGAATTTTACAACGGTTTTGCCCAAACCCGTCAGTTCCTTCCAGTTTTCGCCAAAACCGCTCCCGTACGATCAGTGGGTTCGCACTTACCACCGTTGTGCTCACTTAATGTCCACAAGATTTGCACTTACGGCTGCGGCATTTGCTTTACGACCATTGCGTTCGCTTAAACGACCGCCACAAAAAATATATCGTAAAATCAGGTCGACCCGTGCGTTAGGACTATTACAATTTACGACGGTAAACAGCCAGGCTCGTTGTGATTGTAACTTTTAGGAGTGTAGAACATCCCAAGGTTAAAAAAAAAAGAATTTGGCCCCATCACTGGCAGAGTCCAGCAGCTTTATTAATGTCTCCATCCACAGTATGGGTACCACAAATAATTCAGGTGTTGTTGTTTTTTCAAACAGAACTGAACTGGCAACAGTCATCTCTGTTTTTATGGTCTCCCTGCGGTGACCTTTTAAACAAGGAGGAAAAAACCGTTTTGGTCGCTGTTTCCCGCACTTTGTTTTTTTTTAAAAAAAAATCTCTGCAATTTCTTTGAAGATTGGCATATAAAACACGGGGGCTTGATCAGTAACCTAAACCAGCTCCATCAAGGACATCTGTTTATTTCTCCTAAATATCACCGGGGGGCCCCAGAGTCCAGGCTTGCAATATTGCTTTTCGGAAATTAAAAACCCAATCCGGAGATTTATTTTTATTTTTATTTTTATTTTTCAAAAAAAAAGAAGGGCTTTGCTTTCCTGTAGAATTTGCAGCCGNGATAATTTTTAATGATTTTAAAGTTTCAGGGGATTTTTAAGGATAATTTTAATTGATCGGCCTGTTTAAATATTTCTTTTTAATTCGGCTTTTAATTATTGTATTTGTATTGTAGTTTTTATGAGGCTGTTAGCCGCCCTGAGTCCCATGAGGAGAAGGGCGGGGTATAAATTAAATTATAAATAAAAATAAATAAATATGTGAACAACTGGTTCTCTGTATGGATGCCACTTCCGGAAGTCCATTCTGGGCCTGGGCAACAAAAAAATTAGCTACCGGTTTTGCCGAAGTGGTGCGAACCGACTTGAATCCCACCACCGTTTATGACCCAGATTTGAAGTTCCAGCAGTTACTCCCCCCCCCAGTCACGTGACCACTCTTCAGGTGCTCAGCAACACAACCACACTTACATCTCTTGGATGTTTCCCATGATCGCACGACCGAATTTTACAACGGTTTTGCCCAAACCCGTCAGTTCCTTCCAGTTTTCGCCAAAACCGCTCCCGTACCGATCAGTGGGTTCGCACTTACCACCGCTGTGCTCACTTAACGTCCACAAGATTTGCACTTACGGCTGCGGCATTTGCTTTACAACCATTGCGTTCGCTTAAACGACCGCCACAAAAAATATATCGTAAAATCAGGTCGACCCGTGCGTTAGGACTATTACAATTTACGACGGTAAACAGCCAGGCTCGTTGTGATTGTAACTTTTAGGAGTGTAGAACATCCCAAGGTTAAAAAAAAAAGAATTTGGCCCCATCACTGGCAGAGTCCAGCAGCTTTATTAATGTCTCCATCCACAGTATGGGTACCACAAATAATTCAGGTGCTTTTTTTTTCAAACAGAAAACCATCATCTCTGTTTTTATGGTCTCCCTGCGGTGACCTTTTAAACAAGGGGGAAAAAAACGTTTTGGTCGCTGTTTCCCGCACTTTGTTTTTTTTTTAAAAAAAATCTCTGCAATTTCTTTGAAGATTGGCATATAAAACACGAGGGCTTGATCAGTAACCTAAACCAGCTCCATCAAGGACATCTGTTTATTTCTCCTAAATATCACCGGGGGGCCCCAGAGTCCAGGCTTGCAATATTGCTTTTCGGAAATTAAAAACCCAATCCGGAGATTTATTTTTATTTTTATTTTTATTTTTCAAAAAAAAAGAAGGGCTTTGCTTTCCTGTAGAATTTGCAGCCG
>NW_015388050.1:245176-251261 GCF_001527695.2 Protobothrops mucrosquamatus
AAAAAAAGAGGAATTTTTTGCAGCATGCTGACCTTTTCTTAGTTTCCTTTTTTGTCCTTCACAAATGCTCGTAGCAACACAGCCTTTGCGTACTTCGAGAGGCGTTCAAAGCTGCACCCCCACACCTTCCCCTCTCTCGAAAATATCCTCTGCAAATAACGGGCGGTCCTCGGCTTACGGCCGCAACTGACGTTTCTGTTGCAAAGCGAGACCTCTGTTAAGTGAGCTTTTGCCCCGTTTTTTTGACCCGCCTCGCCACAGAATCGCTTGCAGCGGTTAACTTAGTAACGCGGTTGTTAAGTTGCGTCGGGAGTTTGATCACGTGACCAGGGGGGGAGGCTGCCGTGGTTGTAACTGGAAAAAAGGCCACCAGTCCCTTTTTTCAGTGCCGTGATAATGTCGGACGGTCGCTAAACGGACGGTTGTAAGTCAAGAACCACCTGTATAACACAGCTAGGCAAACTTGGGGATCAATTCGAAACTTTATACCCTTTCTCCCCCCCTACTTCTTCCCCCCCCGAACAAAACTGCCAAATTCAACCCAGCCTGGGATCCGCTTCCTAACTTCCCAACATTTTGCATTCTGCAAAAATACAAATAACGATTTTTGAACATCCTTCAGACCGTGCTTAGCGCTTTTCTATCTTCTGAAAGGAGCCACCATCTGGTTTGACAAACCAGGAAATTGCCAGGATTGGCGGAGGGAAGGCTGAGCCGGTGCCCATCCACCGTGCCCCCTATGGAAATGTTTAATTATCTACTTGTCACCGGGGCTCAGCTTGACGGAAAAAGTCTTCTAGGTTTCCCCGGTTCCTTGAACTGCTGTTGACAGCTCGAGGCGCGATTTGGAGGCAAAACCACAATGCACAATGGCGGGATGTGTGTGTGTGTATGATTCCGGGATCACCCTGTGTTGTTATTTATGACCTCTTTTGCAGAATCTTCGGAGGGAGGACCATAATCCTTTCTTTACCAGGAAACAATCCGTTTCCCCTGCTTGGCAGACAAGAGGATTCTGCACAGAAGGCGCTGGGTTCAATTCCCCAGATTAGTTTCAGCAAAAATGGGAAAGGGAAGGATGGGGCCTGCCCGGAGTGGAGGAATTCTGTTTAAACTGTTTACTGGGATAAACAGTATTTAGGAGGTACCAGGATGGTTTCCCAAGCATTCTTCCTTCGCTTTCCTTTCCCACTCCTTTCTTCTTTATTTCTTTTCCTTCCCTTTTCCTATCCATTTACCGCCTTCTCTTCTCTCCCCTCCCTTCCTTCCACCTTTCCTTTCCTTCCACCCTTTTCTTCCCTTCGCTCCCCTCCCATCTTCCTTTCCTTTCCTTCCCCTTCTCTTCCCTTCCCCATTCATTTATTGTCTTTCCCATCCATTTACCTCCTTTCCTTTCCTTTCCCTCTTCTCTTCTCCTTTCCTTTCCTTTCCCTCTATAATAATAATAATGATAAAATTGGAAGGGACCTTGGAGGTCATCTAGTCCAGCCTCCTGCTCAGGCAGGAAACCCTATACCATTTCGGACAAATGGCTATCCAGTCTCTTCTTAAAAACTTCCAGTGTTGGAGCATTCACTGTTTCTGGAGGCAGGTTGTTCCACTGGTTAATTGTTCTGACTGTCAGGAAGTTTCTCCTTAGTTCCAGGTTGCTTCTCTCCTTGATGAGTTTCCATCCGTTGCTTCTTGTCCTGCCTTCAGGCGCTTTGGAGAACAGCTTGACTCCCTCTTCTTTGGGGCAGCCCCTGAGATATTGGAAGACTGCTATCCTGTCCCCCTCATCCTTCTCTTCATTAAACTAGACATACCCAATTCCAGCAACCGTTCCTTGTAAGTTTTAGCCTCCAGTCCCCTGATCATCTTTGCTGCTCTTCTCTGTACTCTTTCCAGAGTCTCAGCATCTTTTTTACATCATGGTGACCAAAACTGGATGCAGTATTCCAAGTGTGGCCTTACCAAGGCATTGTAAAGTGGTATTAATACTTCACCTGATCTTGATTCTGTCCCTCTGTTAATGCAGCCTAGCACTGTGTTGGCTTTTTTGGCAGCTGCAGCACACGGCTGGCTCCTATTTAAGGGATTGTCCACTAGGACTCCGAGATCCCTCTTCTCCTCTCCTCTCCTCTCCTCTCCCCTTCCATTCACTCCCCTCCCCTCTTTCCCCTTTCCCTCTTCCCTCTTGCTTCCCTTCCCTCCCAGATCTCCAAACAGAAAGACATTTGCGTTCAGAAAAATTCCGGAACATTTCATGCTCGTATGCATTTTTACCTGCCCTCTGCAGAAATTCGGTCCAATTATGCTGCCTGTTCGGAAGGCTCACGATCCCTAGAAATGAAAGTAAATTAGGGGTCCTGCATTCAATTGCCCCTCAAAAAGCAACCCAGGGCAGGTTTTTTTTTATATTTTTGTATATCATTTTTTTTTATTGAAACATTTAAACTAGAAGATAAAAATGAAACCAGCAGAAAGTAAAGAAGACAAAAGAATAAGGGGAAAAAAAACCAAACAAACGTGTGCATAAAATCTTTAAACGAGAAAATAAAAACCCAGACAAACTAATATAAGAAAAAAAGGAAAGGAAAGAAATCAAAGAACAAGCCCAAAAAAAATGCAAGCAAAAAAAAAAAACAGAAAGGAAAAAAGATATTTAAAAAAGTGGCTTCTAATATTCTTCGCAGCTGTTAAAAGTACAACTATATTTTAACCTCTCTCCAAAGTTACAATCACATTACTCTTCTTTCTCGGATCTATCCTACCTAATCCTCAAAACCAGAGATTGTAAGTTCATTTTCTTCTTGTTTTTACACAAAAACCCACATTAAGAAGCTTCAAGTGACAGCAGGTTGTGGGGTTTTCATTTGGAAGAAAGACAGAAATAGGAAATAGTTCTCCAGGGGCGGGAAAGAGGATTTTGAACATACTTACCCTGAGCCTGGACACAGATTTTGTTCCTGATTTGAGGCTTTGCAAATTAATAATAATAAAAAAACAAACAAACAAAAAAAGGGGAAAAGCAGGTTAATAACTGGAACCAAAAGGGTCAGGCAAGCTTTTGCAAAATAGTTAGCATTTCAGAGATCGCTATTCTAAATGTCTGCAAATGAGAGGTAGAGAAAAAAAAACAAGCTTCTCTTTTATTTCCTGGTTGCTCCCCTCGATTTATCAGGATCACTTGCCCCCAGTCACCCCTCTATCATCAAGACAAGCTTAGGATACAGGAGGACCTGGACAGACTTGAACACTGGGCGCTATCTAACAAAATGAAATTCAATGGTGAAAAAAGTAAGGTTCTACATTTAGGCAAGAAAAACCAAATGCACAGGTATAGTATAGAGGGTACCTTCCTCAATAGTAGTAACTGTGAGAGGGATCTCGGAGTCCTAGTGGACAATCACTTAAATATGAGCCAGCAGTGTGCTGCAGCTGCCAAAAAAGCCAACACAATTCTAGGCTGCATTAACAGAGGGATAGAATCAAGATCACGTGAAGTATTAATACCACTTTAAAGGCCTTGGTAAGGCCACACTTGGAAGACTGCATCCAGTTTTGGTCACCACAATGTAAAAAAGATGTTGAGACTCTAGAAAGAGTGCAGAGAAGAGCAACAAAGATGATTAGGGGACTGGAGGCTAAAACATATGAAGAACGGTTGCTGGAATTGGGTATGTCTAGTTTAACGAAGAGAAGAACGAGGGAGGACATGATAGCAGTGTTCCAGTATCTCAGGGGCTGCCCCAAAGAAGAGGGAGTCAAGCTATTCTCCAAAGCGCCTGAAGGCAGGACAAGAAGCAACGGATGGAAACCAAACAAGGAGAGAAGCAACCTGGAACTAAGGAGAAACTTCCTGACAGTTAGAACAATTAATCAGTGGAACAATCTGCCTCCAGAAGTTTTTAAGCAGAGACTGGACAGCCATTTTTCCGAAATGGTATAAGGTTACCTGCCTGAGCAGGGGGTTGGACTAGATGACCTCCAAGGTCCCTTCCAACTTTATTAATAATAATAATAATAATAATAATAATAATAATAATAATAATAATAATAATAATAATAATAATAATAATAATAATAATAATAATAATAATATAAAGTCCCTCCATTCAGGCAGGTGGGAAAAAAATTAGACACAAGAAGCAGAGTCTTTTCCGTAATTGTTGATATTGACCGAGTGATCAATACGCAAGAGACTTAAAACGCTACCATTATTTAGGATCATTTTTTTCCTCCAAACAGCATACGCAAATTACTGCCATTAGACAAAAAAAAAAAAAAAGGTCTCCTGGTGGAATTATTCTGCATTTAAAAAAATTGGTTCTCTTCTTTTCATTTGAGATCCTGGTGAGGCTTTTATCTTACGCAGGCTGTCTAGAAATACACAGGCAGTCACGACCGCAATTGGCCCCCAGATTTCTGTTGCTAAGTGAGACCTTTGTTAAGTGAAATCTGCCCCCATTTTATGAACTCTGTTGCCATAATTGTTAGGTGAATCACTGCAGTTAATAATAATAATAATAATAAAGTTGGAAGGGACCTTGGAGGTCATCGAGTCCAACTCTCTGCTCAGGCAGGAACACTACACCATTTCAGACAAATGGCTGTCCAGTCTCTTCTTAAAAACTTCCAGTGTTGGAGCATTCACAACTTCTGGAGGCAGGTTGTTCCACTGGTTAATTGTTCTAACTGACAGGAAGTTTCTCCTTAGTTCTAGGTTGCTTCTCTCCTTGGTTAGTTTCCATCCGTTGCTTCTTGTCCTGCCTTCAGGTGCTTTGGAGAATAGCTTGACTCCTTCTTCTTTGGGGCAGCCCCTGAGATACTGGAAGACTGCTATCATGTCCCCCCTCATCCTTCTCTTCATTAAACTAGACATACCCAATTCCAGCAACCGTTCCTTATATGCTTTAGACTCCAGTCCCCTAATCATCTTTGTTGCTCTTCTCTGCACTCTTTCTAGAGTCTCAACATCTTTTTTACATCGTGATGATCAAAACTGGATGCCGTATTCCAAGTGTGGCCAAGTGTCGTTCAGTTAGTAACCCGGTTGTTAAGTGAATCGGTCTTCCCCCATTGATTTTGCTGGCTGGGATAAGGTGATCTCGGGGATCACATGATCCCGGGACATGGCAACTGTCATAAATATGAGTCAGTTGCCGAGCCACTGAATTTCGATCACGTGACCCAGGGGGAATGCTGCAACGGTCATAAGTGTGTGAAAAACAGTCATCAGTCCCATTTTTCCCTCCTGTTGTAACTGTGAACGATCACTAAATGAATGATTGTACACCAAGGACTATCTGTTTTTCTTTTCGTTTTGGGTCCCGGTAAGGCTTGGATGCTACACAGGCCATTCAGAAATATATTCAAGGAAAAGGAAGGAATAAAGACCTCAGTGCTAGCTTTAAAAACTGGGCCGTCTAAAGACCCAGCAAAGGGTGACGCTGCCTAGATTTCTGGTTAAAATTACCCTTTTTAAAAAGCAGCTTCTCAGTGACGTCAGAAGCTAATCAGAGCTGCAGTGAGCTTCAGTCAATATTGATGGCAAGCTCCAATCAATGTCTGTAACTTGATACAATTATCAGGTTTTTGGCAAAGCAGATTTTTGAGAGAGAGAGACAGAGACAGAGAGAGACAGAAAAAGAGAGAGAGAGACAGAGAGAGAAAGAGATAGAGACAGGCAGAGAGAGAGAAAGAGAGAAAGAGAGAGAGGCAGAGAGAGGCAGAAAGACAGACAGAGAGACAGAGTGTGTGAGAAAGACAGAGAGAAAGAGAGAGAAAGAGATAGGTAGAAAGACAGAGACAGACAGAGAGAGAAATAGAGAGACAGAGTGAGAGACAGAGAGAAAGAGAGAGAGAAACAGAAAGACAGAGAGACAGAAAGAGAGATAGAAATAGAGAGAGTGAGAGAGAGAGAGACAGAGAAAGAGAGAGAGAAAAAGAAACAAAGAGAGAAAGAGATAGAGAGAGAGAGAGGGGCAGAAAGACAGACAGAGAGACAGAAAGACAGAGACAGACAGAAAGAGAGAGACAGTGTGTGAGAAAGACAGAGAAAGAGAGAAAGAGACAGACAGACAAATAGAGAAATACAGAGAGA
>NW_015388050.1:253786-263357 GCF_001527695.2 Protobothrops mucrosquamatus
CTGGGTTCTCATTTTACCGACCTCGGAAGGATGGAAGGCTGAGTCAACCTTGAACCGGTCAGGATCGAACTCCTGGCAATGAGCAGTGAGTAAGCCTGCAATATTACATTCTAACCAGTGAGCACCATGGAAGGAAGGAAGGAAGGAAGGAAGGAAGGAAGGAAGGAAGGAAGGAAGGAAGGAAGGAAGGAAGGAAGGAGTAATCGCACTAGCAATAGTACTTAGACTTATATACCGCTTCACAGTGCTTCACAGCCCTCTCTAAGCGGTTTACAGACTCAGCCTGTTGCCCCCCAACAATCTGAGTCCTCATTTTCCCGACCTCGGAAGGATGGAAGGCTGAGTCAACCTTGAGCCGGTCAGGATCGAACTGCCAAACTGCAGTACTGCATTCCAACCACTGCGCCACCACGGCTCATTCAAGCTTCTTGCATGAGAAGCGAAATGATTTCAAAGAAAACACCAAGAAAGTCCAGTGTCCTTTTGAAAAAAAACAAAACACACACTTTGGGGACAAAGGTCCAAATAGATTTCAACTGATTCTCGATAGAACAATAAGGAGGACTAGGAGGGACATTTCTTTACCTGGCTTCATCCAACACTTTCTCCATAATCGGGGCCTTCTCCTCACTTTTGGCGTCTTCGTTAACATCCGTGCCTCCAAAGATAATCCCAAAAGGAACGGGACTTCCTGAAAAATGGAGAATTTCAACAGTTAATCCCAGTGGCAAAACCAAACTCAACTCTGGGATCAGTGTTGGTGGAGACCCTTTCAAAGATCTCCCCTTTGAAGTAGGGCCTGCATCGAAGTACACCAAAGGGGACTTCCTCTGATGTCCTCGTTGAAAGGTGCCAGCAAATCCAGATACTTACAACCAGTGGTGGAATTCAAATACCTGAACAACTGGTTCTCTTATTTGATGCAGGCCTGGGCCTCCGAGGCCTAGAACGGACTTCCGGAAGTGGCATCCATGCACTTCCGGTGGGCCGTTCTAGGCCTCCTCCAGGCCTCCGAGGCCTAGAACAGACTTCCGGAAGTGGTATCCATGCACTTCCGATGGGCCATTCTAGGCTTCCTCCAGGCCTCCGAGGACTAGAATGGACTTTCGGAAGTGGCATCCATGCACGTCCGGTGGGCTGTTCTAGGCCTCCTCCGGGCCTCTGAGGCCTAGAACGGACTTCCGGAAGTGGCATCCATGCACTTCTGATACGCCGTTCTAGGCCTGGGAGGCCTCCTGCAGGCCTCCGAGGCCTAGACTGGACTTCTGGAAGCCATCCAGTTCTCCAAATGCAGCAAAATTTAGCTACCGGTTCTACCGAACCGATGCGAACTGGCTGAATCCCACCACTGCTTATAACCATTCATTTAGTGACGGTTCAAAGTTACAATGACATTGCAAAAAGTGACTTACGCCTGGCCCTTGCACTTACAACCATTAGTACCATCCCCGTGGACACACGCTCAAAATTAAAAATGGCAACCGGTACGGATTTACAAGACCGTTGCAAATAGGGTCACCTGATCGCCATTGGTGATCTTCCCAGCCAACCAGCAAAATCAGTGGAAGGAACCAGATTTGCTTAATGATGACATGTTTCACTTAACAACTGAAGATCTGCTTAACAACCACAGCAAAAGAAAAAAAAGAAAGTCCTAAAATGAGCAATGGAAATTCCGGTCCCATTGTTGTAATCTGAGGACTTTCTTTCATTTGACCTCTGGGTTTTGAATTTTCTAAGGACGATTTCTAACTTGCTTTCTTCCGTATGTCGTCCTTATTGTAGCAACCACAATTGGGACCACCCATTTGGTCATTAAGCGAAACAATCACTGAGCGAAACATGGCGGCGCTGACGATCCGGTTCCCTCCTTCCTTCGCTTAACGGACCTGCAAAAGTTATCAATGCAAGGGCAGGTTGCAACGTTACCTTTCCCCTCACCGCTGTGACTGCAAACGGTCACTAAGCAAGGCAGTCACTAAATGAGGACCGCCTGTATTTAACCATCTTTCTTTTAAATCTTCGTCCTGGTGTTCCTTTCTTTAAAGGAGAAGATGCTTTGAGCCAGGCTAAGTGCTTTTTTCAAACGGGAATCCAAGACAGGCCGTCTCAGATCGCCTTTTGTCTGGCTAAATGGAAGCCAGCTCTCCTCTCAAACCTATTCTACCATGCCAGCCTTGTTGTTACATTTGCATTGTGTCTTTTCAGATCAAGCATCCTTGGGGCTCAAAAGCAGTGATGCTAACACAACTATAAACCTCTCTCCTTTTTTAAAAAAAACAACAACAACAACAAACGTTAGAAGAGTGGGAGGGGAAGGGAGACACAATTAACTGGGCAGTTTTAACACTCCATTAAGCAGCGGTGATGGCAGCTAATTAGGAACAAGCCCCGCTTTCAAATTCTAGGTAGAATGAGTTCACTTGTTAAAAAGGAATCAGGTAAACTGGCGTCAGAGCTGGCGGAGGAATTCGTGACCTATTTTACCAGCTGTTCTCAAATGTTCTGCTTTGCTGGAGAGGTATAATAATAATAATAATAATAGTAAAGTTGGAAGGGACCTTGAAGGTCATCTAGTCCAACCCCCTGCTCAGGCAGGAAACCCTATACCATTTCGGACAAATGGCTGCCCAAATCTCTTCTTAAAAACTTCCAGTGTTGGAGCATTCACCGCTTCTGGAGGCAGGTTGTTCCGCTGGTTAATTGTTCTCACTGTCAGGAAGTTTCTCCTCAGTTCTAAGGTTGCTTCTCTCCTTGATTAGTTTCCACCCGTTGCTTCTTGTCCTGCCTTCAGGCGCTTTGGAGAATAGCTTGACTCCCTCTTCTTTGGGGCAGCCCCTGAGATATTGGAACACTGCTATCATGCCCCCCCTCGTCTTTCTCTTCATTAAACTAGACATTCCCAATTCCAGCAACTGTTCCTTATATGTTTTAGCCTGATCATCTTTATTGCTCTTCTCTGCGTTCTTTCTAGAGCCTCAACATCTTTTTTACATCACGGTGACCAAAACTGGATGCAGGATTCCAAGTGTGGCCTTACCAAGGCCTTGTAAAGTGGTATTAATACTTCACGTGATCTTGATTCTATCCCTCTGTTAATGCAGCTTAGCACTGTGTTGGCCTTTTTGGCAGCTGCAGCACACGGCTGGGTCATATTTAGGTGATTGTCCACTAGGACTCCGAGGTCCCTCTCACAGGTGGGTGAGATGGGCCAGCATCTCTGGACAGCAGCAGTTGAGGGGGGGGGGGATGCAGGCAGACAGGAAAGCAGTAAGTGGACTAATGTTGAAATGCCAATTAAAAGCATCTCTTGGAGAGGAACAATCAACAGATGGCTTCGGTTGAATCCTGGTCTCATTCTCCAGTTAAAATGGCGTTTTCAAGTCAACGGAAAAGATTTGGGCTGTGTTTGGGCCAAAGAACAGATCCACACTGCAAAACGTCCAAATAAGCATTAGAGGGCAGCAGAGCAATACAGAAAACTCTTAGGTCGCTGCTGCCACCTAGGGGCTATGCATATTATAGCAGCCCAGTTATAACAGACTTATCAAAGCTATACCACTAGTATTTTAGAGAGGTAACTTGGGCTTTTTCCAATGTTTCCCACCCCTTTGGAGACCAAGAGATTTTATCTTACCTTGAAGAAGCCTCCCAGCTTTAAAGAGATGGATGCCCAGAGCTGCCTCCAATTTCTCCGAAGAGATGAGATTCGAAATTGCCAACGGGGACTCATAATCAGAGGTATCCCTCAAGAGACACAAATGCCCTGCAGCTTGTAAATGATCTCTTTGGAAAACAGGCGCAGATGGAATAATAATAATAAAAAAGACAGGATATTAGCATTTAATTTCTGCAGGAAATAAGACCATTGAAGTTTTAGAACAGGGGTCTTCAAACTTGGCCCTTTGACGACTTGTGGACTTCAACTCCCAGAATTCCTCAGCCAGGCACGCTGGCTGAGGAATTCTGGGAGTTGAAGTCCACAAGTTCTCAAAGGGCCAAGTTTGAAGACCCCTCTTCTAAAACTAGTCCTCAACTTACAATCAAAACTGTGAACAGGATTACCGTTGCTAAGCAAGGCGCTTAAGTAAGACGCACCCAATTTTACAACCATTTTTGGGGGGGCCACAGTTGTTAAGCAAATCAGTTGCAGTTGTTAAATGAATCGAACAGCTGTTAAGCGAGTCAGGCTTCTCCCATTGACTTTGCTTGTTGGAAGCCAGTTGAGGGTACAAATGGCGATCACATTGACCTCATCACAAATAGATGCAGGGATTTCCAGGTTCCACTACAACAGAAGTCGGAATTTTCTGTCTTTCTTTCCATTGTACCAATAACCACGATTTACATTCTTACAGCCATTCTATACCGGTTGTGTTCCAACCTCAGAATCCTCAACTGTTCTATGTGGAACGGAATAGAATAGAATAAAGCAGAGCTGGAAGGGACCTTGGAGGTCTTCTAGTCCAACCCACTGCTTAGGCAGGAAACCCTATACCATTTCAGACAAATGGCTGATCCAGTCTCTCCTCCAGGGATGGAGCACCCACGACTTCAAGGAATGTTTGCTGGCTTTCAGCAATTTTTCCTCTTTTCCAGAAGAAAAACACCAATTCAAAATTATTATTTACATATTAAAATCTACACACCACCCATCTCGCTATCCAGAGCAACAAAGGAATGAGTTCGTTTAACAATCACGGCATTCATTTAATTTTAAACTTAGCAGAACAACAGAGTTGGAAGGGACCTTGGAGGTCTTCTAGTCCAACCCCCTGCTCAAGTAGGAAACTGTATATCATTCCAGACAAATGCTTGTCCAATCTCTTCTTTAAACTTTCAGTGTTGGAGCATTCACCACTTCCGGAGACAAGTTGTTCCACTGATTAATTTGCTCATATTAATAGGCTTGCAAACTGCCAGTGATTTGAAACTAATTTCCTAATGAGACTCAGGAGATGTATTAGCAGCCGAAGGGGGAAAAAATACCACCATTGTGTTTTCTAGCGCACAGAGAGAATATGCAATTTTTCTGAGATTTCCAGAAATTGCACCAAACATTTTCCCTCCAGCATTGATTGTATTTGAGCAATGGAACTTTTTCCCACTAGGAATATCAAAAACCTGTTCTCATGTAAGCTGTGATATTCCTTGCGGCATTCTATGGACTTTCAAGAAGTTGGGTGGGAAAAGAATTTGCTTGATAATCGTTTCACTTGTTTTCTTGGCTGTCTACAACATGCTCAGACGTGTTTTTCAACAAAGTTCAAAAGTTCTTGAATGTGGCTGTTGGAGACAATGCCATGTTTACATGTTTATGTTTATGTTTATTTAAATTTGTATACCGCCCTATCTCCCTTACGGGACTCAGGGCGGTGAACAGGCGATAATAAAAATCACAATAAATATATATTCTAAAATCAGATTAAATAAATAAAGGCCTGCTCTAAAATACCCCATATAAAACATGTACTAAAACATAATTAAGACTACGCCAGGCCGGCCGCACGAAATAGATGAGTTTTCAGGGCTCGGCGGAAGAGGCGCAGGTCCGCAACTGTACGTAGGTCGGGGGGTAGGTCATTCCAGAGGGCAGGAGCTGCCACAGAGAAGGCTCTCCCCCTGGGGGTCGCCAGCCGGCATTGACTGGCCGACGGCACCCTAAGGAGGCCCTCTCTGTGGGAGCGGACTGGTCGAAGGGAGGTGTTTGGTAGGAGGCGGTCTTGCAAATACATGTGTATAGAATCAACACACAGGCCAAGCTAAGATGCAAACACTTCCAATAAGATAGGTGTATTATGCACACACAAATACCCATTGTTTGACATCTTTGTTGAAATGCATATCAATAGAGAAAATACGAGCTACAGTATCCAGAAGACAAAATAACCACTGTGAACACAAAATAAGTAGCCAGAATACAAAATAAATCCAAAAAGTTACATGCCCACAATCCGATTACTCCATTTCAGATTCACCCTCTAGATGCACACCCTGTAAGCCCAGAAAGGGTTAAACCCAGGCAATCATTCACCAGGTTTAGCCCAGTAGGTCAAACAGCAACTTAGGTCTCCTGAACCAGGTTTGGCAGATCAATCAATCAATCAATCAGAAAAGAGCTGGAAGGGAACTTGGAGGTCTTCTAGTCCAACCTCCTGCTCAAGCAGGAGACCCTAGACCACTTCGATCAATCAATGAAACAATGAATCAATGAATCAATCAATCAGAATAGAGCTGGAAGGGACCTTGGAGGTCTTCTAGTCCAACCCCCTGCTCAAGCAGGAGACCCTAGACCATTTCAGACAAGTGGCTGTCCAAACTCTTCTTTAAAACCTCCAGTGATGGAGCACCCACAACTTCTGGTGGCAAGCTGTTCCACTGGTTGATTGTCCTCACTGTTAGGAAGTTTCTCCTCAATTCCAGCTTGCTTCTCTCTTTGATCAGTTTCCATCCATTGCTTCTTGTCCTACCCTCTGGTGCTTTAGAGAATAATTTGACCCCTTCTTTGTGGCAGCCCCTCAAACGCTGGAAGACTGCGATCATGTCCCCCCCCCCCACCCAAGTCCTTCTTTTCTCTAGACTGGCCGTACCCAATTCCTGCAACCGTTCTTCCTATGTTTTAATTTTAGTGCACCCAGCCAGCAACACAGGCTTCCCTTTCCACTCCTGAGCATCCCCCAGTAAATGTCTGATCTTATGCACAAGCATTTTGATGCATGCACGTACACACGCATAAATACCTGCCCGGCTGCACCGGACGAACTCCCGCCTGCCTACCCGCCTCCACGTCTTAAACAGCGCTGCAGAGAGGGGGATCGGGCTGGGGGTGCAAAGCCGGGCATGGGGAGGGGGGCCACTTACTGGATCCTCCGGGCGGTGGTGCCGTTGCCCGTCTGGGCTCGCCCGGGAGCCAGCAGCAATAGCCGCATGGCGAGTTGGCAGCTGTGCCCTACTTCCGGCCAGGTCCCTGGCGGCTTCATTCCCTCTTTTCCAAGCGCCGGAAGCCAGGTGCTCCTCTTCCACGCTTGCCCAACTCTATGGTCCGCTCCCTTCGGATGTAGCAGTCCGCCGTCAGGAACGGACCCCCCAAGCAACAAGGCGGGCAGTCATGCAGTTCCGCTTCCTTTCGTTATGTGGACACTGTTGTTACTGTTGCTGTTTCTTCCATCATCATTTTAATGTTTACCGGTTTTTATTGTTATTGTAAGCCGCCTCCAGGGGAGATGAACGGCACACAAATCTAATAGAGATGGATGGATACGATGGATGGACGAGAGAGAGAGAGAGAGAGAGAGAGAGAGAGAGAGAGAGAGAGAGAGAGTCATAGAATCATAAAGATAGATAAATGATCGGTGGATAGATGATAAATAAATGATTGATATAGAGATAGAATCATAGAATCAGATAGGTAGGTAGGTAGGTAGAGATAAATAGAATCATAGAATCATAAAGATAGATAAATGATCAGTGGATAGATGATAAATAAATGATTGATATAAATATAGAATCATACAAATCATGAAATGAAATAAATGAAATAAATGAAATAAATCTTAAATCTTAAATAAAGAGATAAATGATCGGTGGATAGATAGATAGATAGATAGATAGATAGATAGATAGATAGATAGATAGATAGATAGATAAATAGAATAAAGATAGATAAATGATCAATGGCTAGATGATAAATGATTGATATAGGGATAGAATCAGATAGATAGATAGACAGACAGACAGATAGACAGACAGACAGACAGACAGACAGACAGACAGACTGCAGAATGCGTGCATGAGTTGGAGATCAAATTCAAAGAAACTCCAAAAAAGAGTGCCCTGTGTTAGGTAGAAGATATTCTACTGTATGTTCTTGTCTCTTGAAAAGAAATATTGTATTGAGCTGAAATGATTGCAGAAATATGTATATTTTTAATAGCCTAGAAGATTATTATTTCTCAGCCTAGGCAGTTTTAAGATACGTGGACTTCAACTCCCAGAATTCCCCAGCCCCATATTTCTCAATCCCTTCCAGGTCTCCTTAGCAGCAGAAGCAAACACACACACACTTGCACGGATAATTCCCTTGGCTTTATATAACCTGTGTTTTATTATTCTCTTGCAAACCGCCTTACGCAGTGGGAACAGAAATTAAATTATTGATACAGTAGCCTGATCAATATTTTTCAGCGACGGCTGTCAATGTATTTACTACCTGTCAAAGGCAAGCAGGATTTTCTCTCTTGTGAATGACAAGATGTCAGAAAGAAACTGGAAACCAAACAACCAAAATGTTGGCTGTGAGTTTCCTTAAAAACTCTGATTTCTTTCAGTCTCACCACTATCTGCATTTGAGGGTTTTTTTCCCTCCCCCTAGAAGACAAAGATAACAGCTAGCTTTTGATGTAAAGCAAGATCTTTTCAACTTATCTCTTGAAATATAAAGAAGCGGATTTATCATCTGACATCTCAAGTCTAAACCCTCTTTTGCCTCAGGAAGGCAGGCTTTGAATTCTCCAGCAGAAACCCGAAGAGATAAATGCACGGGTTACAGCTTGGGGGCTGTGAAGTACAAAGTCTATCGTCCCCAGCCAACATGGGCAAGGCAGTTCAACACTACTGGGAACGCTCAGAATAGAGAAAGCTGGATTGATTGTGCCTCAAATGCTGTGCGGAGACAATCATAAATCTTGCCATTAATCTTGGAATGATAACAATAACAGTGATTCAGATTCCAGGAAAAAAAATTGTTATTGGACTCTTGAATTGTGCAATTCTTTCTACTTGAGGTTATGACCTGACTGGCATTTCATGTTGTTTTATTCCACTACTGTTGTACTTTTCTTCCTGTTATTTCGACATCCCGCATTTCATTCTGACCTCTCGTTACGTACGTACACAAACTTGTCAATTAATAGCCGTGCGTATTTGCGTACGTGTATGTTCACTTCTTTTTTTAGGTTTGAGATCGTTTTCTGCCTTTCGTAAGGCCATTTGATTGTATGCTAGTGAGACCTGGACAGTGTACAGGAGGCACGTCAGGCAACTGAATTACTTCCACATGACTTGTCTTCGTAGAATTCTGAGGATCCGGTGGCAGGATAAGATACCAGATACAGATGTCCTCTCCAGAGCAGGCCTACCATCAGTTTACACTCTGTTGATGAAAGCCCAGATGCGCTGGGCAGGCCACGTTGTAAGGATGCCAGACCATCGCATCCCTAAACAGCTCTTCTATGGTGAGCTGTCTCAAGGAAAGCGATCGCACAGGGGACAAAAGAAGCGATACAAAGACACGCTGAAAGCATCTCTCAAGTCCCTGGATATCGACACCATCTCTTGGGAATTTTTGGCGCATGATCGACCGACATGGCGTAGCCTGGTTTACCAGGGGTGCCAGACATATGAACACAGAAGGACAATCTTGGCACAAGAGAAGCGAGCACTCCGTAAAGCCAGAGCTGCAAATGCTGAAGCAATAGTGTCCACATTTCTCTGTTCAGTATGTGGCAGAACATTCCGTGCTAACATCGGTCTCATCAGCCATCTACGGACACACCGCTGATGGCCCATAATC
>NW_015388050.1:263457-272694 GCF_001527695.2 Protobothrops mucrosquamatus
CTAGGTTTGAGATCGTTTTCTGCCTTTCGTAAGGCCATTTCATTTGCATTATTTAATTGCTCCTATGGAAAATCTAGACAGCATACTAAAAAGCAGAGACATCACCCTGCCAACAAAAGTACGTATAGTAAGGCCATGGTTTTCCCAGTTGCAATGTATGGCGGTGAAAGTTGCACCATAAGAAAGGCTGAGAGACAAAGAATGGAGGCCTTTGAACTCTGGTGCTGGAGAAGACTCCTGCGAGTCCCTGGACTGCAAGGTGATCAAACCGGTCACTCCTAGAGGAGATCAACCCTGACTGCTCTTTAGAAGGCCAGATCCTGAAGTTGAAACTCAAGTACTTTGGCCACCTAATGAGAAGGAAGGACTCCCTGGAGAAGGGCCTAACGCTGGGAAAGATGGAGGGCAAGAGAAGAAGGGGACGACAGAGAAGGAGGTGGCTGTATGGAATCACTGAAGCAGTAGGCAGGAGCTTCAATGGACTCCAGAAGATGGCAGAGGACAGGAAGGCCTGGAGGAACGTTGTCCATGGGGTCGCGATGGGTCAGACACGACTTCGCAATTAACAACAACAAAATGCTTAGAACACTTCTGGAATCTGCAGCCTTAGAAAACCCTGAAACGGCAACCGCCTTTCCCCATCCCAAGACAGCAAGGAAACAAAACTGCGCCGGCAGCAAGAAACGAAACCGACCCATTGAGAGTTTCGCTTCTTTTGCAGATTTGGGGGCTATCCAACCGCTGGGGTGGAAGCCCAGCCGCCCCATTCCGGCCATCTGCACCCAGAGCCGGTCACTCCGGACAGAAATAAACACCCGCGCGTGCAAAGTGTTACCAAGCACCCGCACGTCTCCCCCACCCCCACCCCAGCCTTCCCAAAGCACGCTTAAGCATTGCAACATGTTTGCACGTGACAAAAACCCATGACTCGCTTTGGGCGTGCTCTTGTTGCTCAGCCTCTCTGATGGTCCTCTGGGGGGGGGGAGTCCCCCCCCCCCAAAAAAAAATAAAGAACCAGAAAGGAAAGCACTGCCGTTTGGAACAAAGCAGCCTCTGATCCGGACCGACTCCGAATTCCACCTTTAAACGCGCCCTTGAGATTTCCGAGTTTATTCTTTGCAGCGAAAGGAGAACCAGGAAGCGTCTCCCTCCAGCAAATCAGGGGGAGCTGTGAGCGACGGCGCGCCGCGGCCAATCAGCGAGCGCGGCCCGGGCCGAAAGAGGCGGGCTTAGAACAACCTGGGCATTCCCAAGCAAGGAGGCGAAGGGGCGGCCGGCAGGAACCGCGGCGGGAGGGGGAGAAGGCTTTGAGAACGGCGGCCAGCGCCGGGCTTTTCTAGCGAGGTGGTTGGTGGGGGGGGAGAGAGAGAGAGAGAGAGAATCTGGCGCGCCTCGGAAGAGCCCCCGAAAGCGTGAGATTACGGGTTCGAATCCCACTTGGGGAAGAGTTGGGTTTGGAAGCGGGGTTAGTTTAAAAGTTTCGGGGTACGGGGGTGAGCCCGGCTCTTGGAAGTCAGCCCCCCCTTCGTTCTTTAGCTCCTAAGAAGGGATCTGAGCAGCCGAGGACCTTAAAAGGTGCCTAGAGTGGGGTGGAAGGGTTGGAGAGTGCCAAAACTGGGTGAGGGTCGGGGAAACCCAGAGGTTCCTGGGTCCTTAAGAGAGAGGACCTTGGAGGGGGAGTTAAGTAGGGGGCAACACCCTCGTTCTGAGCTAGGGGGAGACTTTTTTCAGCTGGGTCACCCAACAGGAGAAGTTGAGTAAGGCGTTGGCCAACCAGCAATGCAAGAAACTGAGTCCAATGAGAGAAGCCCGCTCTTAGACCCCAATGTTCGGTCGCCCGTCTCCTTCCCCGCAGCCAATGTCTTCCATGGACGGCGTTTGGCCTGCGCTGCAGTGCTGCTGACTGAACTGCTGGAAAGGGTGGCCTTCTATGGCATCACCTCGAACCTGGTGCTCTTCCTCAATGGAACTCCTTACAACTGGGAGGGTACCGAGGCCAGCCAGGCCCTTCTCCTCTTCATGGGGATCACCTACCTGATCTCCCCTTTTGGGGGCTGGCTGGCCGACGCCCTATTGGGCAAGTTCCCCACCATCTTGGTCAGTATGGCGGTCTACCTCTTGGGCATGCTGGCCTTCCCCGCCATGGCCATCGCTCCAAGCCGTCAATGGCTGTGTGGGGAGCTTCGCCTATCAACCATTGAGAACTGCTCAACGCCTCTGGAGAGTAATGTTACGTCTGCCCCGTGCTCGTCAGAAGGAACCACGCGCTACTGTCTCATCGCCTCCTATGTCGGCTTGGTGCTGGTTGGGCTGAGCGTGGGCTCCGTCAAGGCCAACATCACCCCCTTTGGAGCTGATCAGGTGGAGTAGCCTTCATTGTCTTCCTCCATAATGAAATCTTGGGTTGGGTTGTCAAACAGGTGGCCAAGCAGACCGGTTGGAGAGCTTCATGTCTGTCCTTGCTGCTCTCTGTAGCTGTCTTAGTTGGTGGTGTAGATCTTCTTGGAGATGTGGTCCCTGCCGAAACACCATAGTTAAGTAGGAAACCATGTGGTTTCTTAAGAAGATGGGTTCCATTAGAGGTTGGGCCATCCGAGGCTTGGGTGTTCTTATAGGAATTTCTGCACTAATTGGGGAGGGGAAGATAATCAATAGAATCTTCCTGCTCTAGGTATCTATGATCATCTTCCCCATTTCCAGGCAGGCCTGCAGAAGCATCTGGAAAATGGTAGCTTATAGCAAAGACCAGCCTTCTCCAACCTGGTGGGACCCATCAACTCATAGGTTTGGCCACAATGATCAGTTCAAACAAAGTTGGGGTTGACAATGCTAAATTAAATGCAACAATGGCCTAAAAGTATAGTTAGCAGCTGTTTAGCCTTCAAATGATGAGCAGTGATTGATTTGTAACGTTGAGACCCACCTCCTCAACTCATTCTTGTAACATTCTGATTTTGTGGGTGTGTTGCATATGATGCTCAAAGGATGGAGTTTTTTCTTGGTTCCCCTCCCGTAATCTGTGGCTTTGTGGATTTTTAAGATTAGCTTCCCAACATCTAATCTTCATGATGGCTCTTTCCATCAATTGTCCCCTCCTCTTTGCCTCTCCACCACCAAATTTGGGTGTGTAGTGGAAGATTCGCGGAGTTGGTTCGAAAAGCTCTTCACGTTGGGAGATACCTTTGAAAGGAAAGGCCCAAGAAAGGGAAAATTCAAGAATTAGGGGCCATGAATGAACTAAATATTACCTTTGAATTGTGGTATGGATTGATATCTCTCTCAAGAACGCTGAGACGGCGTGCTTGACTTGTATTTGTATATGTAGAATAAAGCTGGAAGGGACCTTGGAGGTCTTCTAGTCTAGCCACCCCGCTTAAGCAGGAGAACCTACACCATCTCAGACAGGTGATTGTCTAGTCTCTTCTTAAAGATCTCCAGTGATGGAGCGCCCACGATTTCTGGGGGTAAGCTGTTCCAGTGGTTGATTGTCCTCACTGTCAGGAAGTTTCTCCTTAAATCCAGGTTGCTTCTCTCTTTGATCAGTTTCCAACCATTGTTTCTCGTCCTTCCCTCTGGTGCTTTGGTGAATAACATGACCTCTTCTTCTTTGTGGCAGCCCCTCAAATACTGGAACACTGCTATCATGTCTCCCCTATTTCTTCTTTTCTCTAGACTAGTCAAACCCAAGTCCCGCAGCCGTTCTTTGTATGTTTTAGCCTCCAGGCCCCTGATCATCTTAGTTGTTCTTCTCTGAATTTTTTCTAAACTCTCAACATCTTTTTTGTGATATGGTGACCAAAATTGGCTGCAGTCTGACTAGGGCTTTAGTACTTATGTGTGACATAAGTACATTAGCTCCATAAACTAATGACCTGGGTGAGTCAACTGTTTGCTTTAGAAGAAGACACAGGAAATCTGCAATAAAGAAACATTTGGTAGGTTCTTCTCGATTCTTCTGTCCTTCAACGGTGTCGTATGAGTGGGGTCTCCTTTAACAGATTCCTGATTCTTCCATTCTCTTGCCTTTGGGTTGGACAATGGAGGGTTAAGAAATATTTCTGAGTAAGCCAGATTTAAAATTAGAATTTTCAGCTGCTCTTTAGACCAAATTATCCTCATTAATAGTAGATATTCATATGTCTTGAATGTGCTTGTTATGCTTTTTGGGGATACATTAGCTTCTGTTTCTTGCAATCTCATCCTTCCCCAGTTCTGATGTCTTTGAAATACATTTACATAAATTACGTTTGGTTTTTTTAAAGCTGTAATACCTTTCTGGGTGGCTAAAATAGCTGAGGTTTTGGATAATGGGAGTTGTAGTCAAAGTCATTTGGCCTGCACCAGATTGAGAAAAGTAGAAACCTGAAAAATGTGTACCAAAGTGTTCCCCGGAGGCAGCTGATTGACTGTAAAAAACATTGTGTTATATTAAGGCAAAGAAATTGGCCTCTTAAATTTCCTAGTACGCTAATTTCTTCTCTCTGGCTTATTATGCTGTGTTGTGCTAAATTTCTATATAATTCTTCCTCTGTGCTAATCGCTCTGACCTGATAGGCACACAATTGTGGCCTTGTGACCAATCAGACATGTGACACCAATAGGGAAGGTCTGTTCCAGGAAAGGCACAACATTTGTCTATTGTGAGTTTGGTCCTCCAGATGTTGTTGATATGGCTTTCCTGGTCAGCTGGCTGATAATGAGGAATTCCGGGATTCGTAAGTCAAGCAACATCTGGAAGATCCGTCTCTGTGGAAATGAAACTTGGACTTTGAGGAAACAGGATTGAAAGAGGATTGACACATTTGAACTTCGGAGTTGGAGAAGATTCCTAAGACCGTGGACAACCAAGATAAGCAATGGATCATCAAACAGATAAATCCACAGTTCTCACTCAAGGCATGAATGATCAGTCTGAAATTGTCCTACATTATGTGAAGACCCAGTTTTCTGGAGAAGGTTCAGATGCTAGAAAAGATGGAAGGAAAGGGAAGGAGCTGGATGGACTCAAGTTACAATGATGATAGGGCCACCGTTGGAAGATAATTCTTGGAGACATCCTTCTGGAGAAAATTGACATATATGGTCAACACCAACTTCAACTGCATATGAAATCAAATTTCTGTTTCCCATCAATCAACTTCCTCTGTTGACCTAAGATCTAAACCAGGGATGTCCAACCTTGGAAACTTTAAGACCCATGGACTTCAACTCCTAAAATTGTGGGAGTCCACCTGTCTTAAAGGATGGTGGCTGGGGAATTCTGGGAGCTGAAGCCTACCCATCTTAAAGCATGCTGGCTGGGGAATTCTGGGAGTTGGTCCACCTGTCTTGATGCTGGCTGGGGAATTCTGGGTGTTGAAGTCCACCTGTCTTGAAGGATGTTGTCTGGAGAATTCTGGGAGTTGAAATCCACAAGGCTTAAGCTTGCCAAGATTGGACACTCCTGCCATCAACCAAAGTTTCTCAAGACACACCTTCATTGTTTTCTCTCTCTCCAAAATGAATGTATTGCTCTTCTCATTTTCCTGATGATGTTTTCATTATACCGGCAAAACACGCTTACACCCTGTTCCAAATAGGCAGACTTAAGCAATGCAGTGATTTCATCCCAATGTGCTGAAAAAGAGGATTTTTTTTTTCATCGCTCTCCCAGCTGTGTTCAAGTTCCTCTTTTAAATTGGTTTGTTTCCTGTTCCTCGCTTTGACACACGGTGATTTTTAAAAAAAAAAACTACCATGACTTCTCATAATTCTGAATTCAGCTGCCATCACTGCAAGGAAATGAAACTGACTTGAAACATAAAAATGGCAAAGGATGAGTAGCCCCAAATCCTTCTACATCACACGGGGGGGCGTGAGCGCCTCTTAATTCATTATGTTCTTCTCGTCCTTCCATCTGGTGCTTTGGAGAATAACGTGACCCCCTCTGCCTTGTGGCAGCCCCTCAAATACTGGAACACTGCTATCATGTCTCCCCTATTTCTTCTTTTCTTTAGACTAGGCAAACCCAAGTCCTGCAGCCGTTCTTCATATGTTTTTGTCTCCAGGCCCCTGATCATCTTAGTTGCTCTTCTCTGAATTTTTCCCAAACTCTCAACATCTTTTTTGTGATATGGTGGCCAAAACTGGCTGCAGTATTCCAGGTGTGGTCTGACTAGGGCTTTGTAAAGCGGTACTAATACCTCGTGTGATCTTGATTCTATGCCTCTGTTTATACAACCCAGGATTGTATTAGCTTTTTTGGCTGCTGCTGCACGCTGTGGGCTCATAGTCAAGTGATTGTCCACTCAGACTCTGAGGTCCCTCTCACAGTTGCTGTTTTTGAGCCAAGTCTCGCCCAATCTGTACTTGGACCTTTGGTTTTTCCTGCCTAAATGTAAAACTTTGCTTTTCTCCACATTGAGACTCATTTTGTTGGATAGGGCCCTTTGTTCAAGTTGGTCAAGATCTTTTTGGATCCTGAGCTTGTCTTCTGGGGTGTTTGGCTATTCCTGCCAGTTTAGTGTCATTTGCAAATTTGATCAGTTCCCCTTCTATTCCCTCGTCTAAGATTTAATCCTAACTAGGGCCAGATTTTCAAGGAGGGATTGATATGCAGAAATCCAGATGTTTAATGCAGAGACGTCACCCTGCCAACAAAAGTACGTATAGTCAAGGCCATGGTTTTCCCAGTTGCAATGTATGGCTGTGAAAGTTGGACCATAAGAAAGGCTGAGCCCCAAAGAATTGAGGCCTTTGAACTCTGGTGCTGGAGAAGACTCCTGCGAGTCCCCTGGACTGCAAGGTGATCCAACCGGTCAGTCCTAGAGGAGATCAACCCTGACTGCTCTTTAGAAGGCCAGATCCTGAGGTTGAAACTCAAGTACTTTGGCCACCTAATGAGAAGGAAGGACTCCCTGGAGAAGAGCCTGATGCTGGGAAAGATGGAGGGCAAGAGAAGAAGGGGACGACAGAGAAGGAGGTGGCTGGATGGAGTCCCTGAAGCAGCAGGCGTGAGCTTAAAGGGACTCCAGAAGATGATAGAGGACAGGAAGGCCTGGAGGAACGTTGTCCATGGGGTCATGTTGGGTTGGACACGACTTCGCAACTAACAACAAAGATGTTTTATATGCCAGGCAAAAACTCAAAGCCACCTCTCCCCTAATTGCACATCCCTAATCTTATTTATCAGATTTTAAAACCTGGGGCACTATGAAAAGGAAAGATGGCTACACATCTCGAATTGCGTGGGGCTTTCTTTCTTTCTTTGGAAGAGTTTTAAGCAAACCAGAAGAATTGAGGGGTAGGGATGAGGGCAGTGGTGCCATTCTTGGTCTTCATCCAGCTGTGTTGGCACAGCTTCCAAGACAGAAACCGGACCTTTTAATGAGGCCACGAACAAGCCCTGCCAGTGAAGGACGTTGGCTTTTGTGCGAGCCGGGATGGCATAATTGAACCCAAACACAGCAAAACACGTCTCTGGATGATTCAGCTGGCGCAGGAGGAATGTTCTGTTTTTTTTTTTATTTTCTTCCTTTTTTGCACGGGGAGATACAGTAGTGGCTTTTCATTCGCAGCTGTGTCATAGAACAGCAGCCCCAATGAGTCATGAAAAAAATGGGGCTTTGGGGCCAAGGGTGTGTCTGTGTAGATAGATATATCCCTATAACAGCTGTTGGGCTCTCAGTCCCCAGGAAACGGTGACTTATTCTCTATTTTCAATCTTTTCGGCTGCTTTAAGATATGTGGACTTAGAAATAGAATAGAATAGAATAGAATAGAATATGGAACAGAGTAGAGTAGAACAGAACAGAACAGAATAGAATAGAGCTGGAAGGGACCTTGGAGGTCTTCTAGTCCAGCCCCCTGCTCAAGCAGGAGAACCTATACCATCTCAGACAAATGGCTATCCAATCTCTTCTTAAAAACTTCCAATGTTGGAGCATTCACCGCTTCTGGAGGCAGGTGGTTCCACTGGTTAATTGTTCTGGCTGTCAGGAAGTTTCTCCTTAGTTCTAGGTTGCTTCTCTCCTTAATTAGTTTCCATCTGTTGCTTCTTGTCCGGCCTTCAGGCGCTTTGGAGAATAGCTTGACTGCCTCTTCTTTGGGGCAGCCCGAGATATTGGAAGACTGCTACCATGTCCCCCCTTGTCCTTCTCTTCGTTAAACTAGACATACCCAATTCCAGCAACTGTTCTTTGTATGTTTTAGCCTCCAGTCCCCTGATCATCTTTGTTGCTCTTCTCTGTACTCTTTCTAGAGTCTCAACATCTTTTTTACATCGTGGTGACCAAAACTGAATGCAGGATTCCAAGTGTGGCCTTACCAAGGCCTTGTAAAGTGGTATTAACACTTCACGTGATCTTGATTCTGTCCCTCTGTTAATATATATAATACAATAATAATAATTATCCCTCTGTTAATATTATATATTCAGATTTCTTTTTGCTGACAAGAGTTAAAGATTTAAGTGGGAGACTAGTGTAGCTATTTCGGATTCATTCGTCCTCATCAGCTAGCCACACCCCTTTATGGGATTTGAACCTGGGCAGTCTACACGCTAGGCAGTTGTACTAGCCACCAGGTATAAATAAATAAATAAAATAACTTTTCTCATAGACTTTTCTTCTCCCTTGGGGGGAAAACCAAAATCTCCTCTAGGTGAAGGATCGAGGTCCGGAAGCCACCCGGCGTTTCTTTAACTGGTTTTACTGGAGCATCAATTTGGGCGCCCTCCTGTCCCTGGGAGGCATCGCGTACATCCAGCAGAACATCAGCTTCACCATCGGCTACGTCATCCCCACAGTTTGCATTGGGGTCTCCTTCGTGGTCTTCCTGTGTGGCCAGAGCGTCTTCATCACCAAGGCCCCGGATGGCAGCGCCTTCACCGACATGTTCAGAATCCTGACTTATTCTTGCTGTAACCGGAAACAGCCCGAGCGGTTTTCCAGCCCCAGGTAGGTAAAAGTGAGGGGTTTTGGGGGGGGATCGTTTCCCCTGGACCGAGACTCAGTTGGTGTAAAACCGGAGTCTGGATACATTTAAGTTTGTGTTGCTTAGTGAATGCTCCAACACTGGAAGTTTTTAAGAAGAGACTGGACAGCCATTTGTCCGAAATGGTGTAGGGTTTCCTGCCTGAGCAGGGGGTTGGACTTGATGACCTCCAAGGTCCCTTCCAACTTTATTATTATTATTATTATTATTATTATTATTATTATTATTATTATTATTATTATTATTATTATTATTATTATTATT
>NW_015388050.1:273272-288195 GCF_001527695.2 Protobothrops mucrosquamatus
AAGGGGCACCCAGGGGATCCTTCACCAGCCTCAGCCTTCCAGGGACAGCCTTTTCGAAGCCGCCAAGAGCTCCCACGGGGGTCCCTTCCGAGAAGACAAAGTGGAAGACGTCAAAGCCTTGGTCAAAATCATCCCTGTCTTTTTGGCTCTCATCCCGTACTGGACAGTCTACTTTCAGGTGGGTGGATTAACCGCGGTTACTTCTGGATCGTTTTCTAGGATCAGGGCTTTTCAACCAGTGGTACGGGTACCACCTGTGGTACATTGGCACCTGGCAGGTGGTACGCGAGCATCCTAGAGAAGTAGTAGCGGGAGAGGGGAATGGGCTGAACCAATGGCAGCACCGCACAAGCCTGAGCGAGAGATGGCTGGAGCTGCAGGGCTGGCAGGGCTCAGCGGAAGCGCCAGGATCAGCGCCAGGATCCAGCTGGAGCTCAGCACTGATCCTGACGCTTCTGCTGAGCCCAGAAGAAGCGCCGATCAGCTGGAATGTTGCAGCATCTCCAGGCTCTTTTGATTTACATTCAGATGCTTGGCCACTGATTCCTATTTATGACGGTCACAGTGTCCCAGGGTCATGTGAAGGGACCAAAACCTGCTGCAACCACCCAGCAGACGGGGGGAATAAAAACCAAACACCCCCCCACTCCACCCCCGCTGCCAGTCCTCAACAGAAATGCTCACAACAATGGAAACCTCGGACAGGAGGAAGAGCGCCGCCGGGTGGGCAGGTGTCTTGCTCGGCTGTGGCTTGGGGGGCACTTTTTTCAGTGCCATTGTAACTTCGAACAGTCACTAAGCGAACTGTTGTAAGTCGAGGACTACCTGTACTTCATCACTTTTTTCCTTTTTTGGGGGGGGTCATCACGTTTTTGACACCTTGGTAGGCGACTGGTGGTACTCGAATGTTGCCATATCCTAAAAAGTGGTACAATGGGTGAAAAGGTTGAAAAGCCCTGATCTAGGTGGCACAACCTATATGCGAACCGGCAGGTAAGCACAGCAAATTAGACATTAGCCTGATCCGAATTTCTTCGCTTTCAAAACAAGTTCAAGTTCCTCGTCCTCATGCACAGAAAGAAAGCTTCAGAATCTGCTTGAGGCTTAAAAGAGAACTTGCTGGGCACATAACCCCTTATTTATTTATTTTTGCAAAAACTGAGTTAACGCGGCGATTGATTCCAATCGGCCACGATCCATGCTAGGTCAGTGCTAGGAATCCTGGTCAAAGTTAAGAGCACTGGAATCGATCCCTATTGTGGGAAAAAAATTGTCTTTGACGACTCTGGCTTTGCTCAGGCGCGTTCTGAGGTGTCCTTTCTGCGCATGAGGACTAGGAGCTTGGTCTTGTTCTGTGCTTTTTGGCTTGGGACTATCCGGCTACGGGATCGGAGGCTGGACCTGGTCCCGAGTTGTTTGGGTTTAACATTGGGGATTTTACTTCAACAAGCGGCCCAGAGTCAACTGTAAGTGAGTTGAGCAGCCAGATAAATTTTCTTAATAAATAAAAATATATAAACTAGGTTGAAGAGATGGGGACTAACAGCAGCAGCTGTATTTGTGATGTATTCTTTGGTTCACGTGCTTTTTATCATTTATTGTTTCTGTTCCTTCTTAGTGGCCCACAGTCACCTGTGTGTGTGTTTGTGTGGGGGCTCTAAATTGAGTTAAAATAACAGGTTAAGACAGGCAGTTAGATAAATTTAATAAGTAAATAATTGGGAAACTACACTGTGGCCTTTTTTTTTTAGAAGGCAACGGATCATCTGAACAATGGGAGAAACACATTTAATTTGGGGGTATGAGCTGGTTGGTCAGGCTAAAGTTAGTCAGCCATTGACAAAGAGGGTTTGATCCTTCTAGATTTTGTAAAGAAAGGTGCTGAGCCATAAATCCTTTTGACTTCACAGATGCAGACCACCTACGTCCTCCAGAGTCTCCATTTGAAAATCCCACAGTTTTCCAACAGCACGTCCAACGGCACCGCAATCGGCCACACGGTGAGCCACAAAGTGAAAATAGGATAACAAGAGTTGGAAGGGACATCTGTGCAGATTCTCAGTCATCCAGGTTGCCTCTTGAAAAAGCACCTTTGGGGCAGTTGGAAGGGACCTTGGAGATCTTCTAGTCCAGCCCCTACTCAAGCAGGAGACCCTCTACCCATTCGGGACAAATGGCTGTCTGGTCTCTTGTTGAAAACCTCCACGGATGGAGCATCTGCCAGCCTTACCTTATTGAATGGACTAGACTAGACTAGACTAGAATAAAATAGAATAAAATAGAATAAAATAGAATAAAATAGAATAAAATAGAATAAAATAGAAAATGGAATGGAATTACAGAATGGAATGGAATGGAATAGAAGTAGAGTAGAGTAGAGTAGAGTAGAGTAGAAGAGTTGGAAGGGACCTTGGAGTTGTTCCACTGGTTAATTGTTCTAACTGTCAGGAAGTTTCTCCTTAGTTCTAGGTTGCTTCTCTCCTTGGTTAGTTTCCATCCGTTGCTTCTTGTCCTACCTTCAGGTGCTTTGGAGAATAGCTTGACTCCCTCTTCTTTGGGGCAGCCCCTGAGATATTGGAGCACTGCTATCATGTCCCCACTCGTCCTTCTCTTCGTTAAACTAGACATACCCAATTCCAGCAACCGTTCTTTGTATGTTTTAGCCTCCAATCCCCTGATCATCTTTGTTGCTCTTCTCTGCACTCTTTCTAGAGTCTCAACATCTTTTTTACATCGTGGTGACCAAAACTGGATGCAGTATTCCAAGTGTGGCCTTCGTTTGCATAGTTTTCCTTTGTAAACCAAAGCTATAAACAAACAATATCTATACACACACAGTCTTCCATTATTTGAAGGACTGTCACAGAGAAGAGGGAGTCAAGCTATTCTCCAAAGCACCCGAAGTCAGGACAAGAAGCAATGGATGGAAACTAATCAAGGCGAGAAGCAATCTGGAACTAAGGAAGGAGGGTGGAAGGGAGGAAGGAAGGAAGGAAGGCAGGAAGGAAGGAAGGAAGGAAGGAAGGAAGGAAGGAAGGAAGGAAGGAAGGAAGGGCAATGGATGGAAACTAATCAAGGAGAGAAGCAACCTGGAACTAAGGAGAAATTTCTTGACAGTTAGAACAATTAACCAGTGGAACCACCTGCCTCCAGAAGCGGTGAATGCTCCAACACTGGAAGTTTTTAAGAAGAGACTGGACAGCCATTTGTCTGAAATGGTGCAGGGTTTCCTGCCTGAGCAGGGGGTTGGACTCGATGACCTCCAAGGTCCCTCCCAACCCTTTTCGTCTATGTTCTATGTTTTCTAACTAGCTTAAGCAATTGGACTTTTCGTGCAGTGCTAAAAATTGGAGGGTTCCCGAATGCCTTTCCGTGTGTCCCTTCGGGTCTCCCGCGTGGTCCCAGAGCCGTTCATGTCCGTGAAAGCCCGGAGATCACTCCGCAAAACCGCAGGTCAAAACATCTCCCCTTGGAGAAGACCCATCTCCCCCAAAATCCATTGGAAGTCTTGCTCCATCAATTGACCGATCACATACTCCTGTTTTGCCCATTTCAGCATTCCTGGTGCGCTTTGTCTGGCATAAATATTTCATCATTAGAGTAATCACAGTTTTTAAAAAAAAGACCATTGGAGATTCTGGTGAGGCTTTCCCGTTTAATTGGGATTTTTCACCCTTCCCCTCGTGAACCTTTCTGGTGATTACAGAGGAGCGAGTAACTTTTTGCAAGCGGCTAAGGGTATATCGGCTTGACCTGGGTCAACATCTCACAAGGTGGAATTTTTAATGAAGAGCAAGGCATCTGCAGAAGGTCTGCAACAACAGAGAGAGGATGAGAGCAGATCCCCACGCGGTTTTTGTGTAAATAACTTTATTTTAGGAACGGTTTTTCTGTGCAGACCACGCGTGCTGATGGTTTAACCTATGATCCCTCATGAAACTGCCGTTCTTCTCCGCTTGTGGGTTGATGAAGACAGACACTTAATGAGTTTACAGTTTCTGCATCTCAGAGTGGAGGGGGGGGGGAATTTTAATTTCTCTGCTGACAGGATTTTGTTTTTAGCTCCTGGGAAGTTGGCTGGCGGGGGCCCAAGGATTGAGCAGATGTTCTCCAAAGCCAGAGGGCCGTAGGGATAAAAGCAAAGTGGAACGGCTTGCCTCCAGAAGTTGTGGGTGCTCCATCACTGGAGGCTTTTAAGAAGAGATTGGTCAACCATTTGTCTGAAGTGGTCTAGGGTTTCCTGCCTGAACTGGGGGTTGGACTGGAAAACCTCCAAGGTCCCTTCCAAGATTGCTGTTCTGTTATTCTGTAAATCGTAGGTTCTGCTCGCTCTCACACACATTAATCATTGCTGACGTTGGGTTGAGGTTCCTCAACGAGCAACATGGGGTCCATCTGCACAGAACAGGGGTCCCAGGTGGAGGACTAGATGGTTGAATTTGGGTTGTTGCCTTCATCTCTGTCTCTCCACCCCAGTTCCCCGCAGCTTGGCTAACCATGTTTGACGCTGTGCTGATTCTCATCCTCATACCCCTGAAAGACAAAGTGGTGGACCCCATCTTGAAGAAGAAGGGGCTTCTTCCTTCCTCACTGAAGAGAATCGCCTTGGGGATGTTCTTCGTCATGTGCTCTGCGTTTGCTGCAGGTAAGGCACAGGATTTTGGGCTATGGAGTGCCACCATTGGACCAGGCGATTGATATGGTGTCATGAGGTCTATGGAGATTCTCAGTCATCCAGGTCAAGATTGTCCCAAAGAAGAAATAGAGAGGGAACCTCAATGTTGGAGATTTTTTTAGAGATATTGATTGATTTAATATTTAGGATTTAGATTTATAATGGAAATGAAAATTAATTGTTACATTATAGTTGGAAATTGTAATATGGAAATGGGTTCGTGATCATGAAAGATATTGTATTAGTAAATGAGGACCTACCAGGAACGAGAAATAGAATATATCTGTGAAAGAAAGTAAGAATGTAATTTTTGGAATAATATATGTACTCTATACACGATAATTATTTTGTAATGGAATGAGGGAAATTAGGTTTACTCAAAGTCTAAATATTATGGTTATTAAAGGCTAATTGGAACATGGTAAATGGAATTAAGTAAAACTTAAAAACAGGACTTGGATATGTACAGTATNTATAAGTAAAATGTTATTGACAAACGTATTGATTGATTGAGCTTTATTTAGAAATGTCTTAATTTGAATGGGATATAATAATAATGGGAAATAGAGAGGGAATTTTAAGGATCTAACCTGCAATCCCCATCTGTGGTGATAGAGGGGGGCTAAACCCATCTTATTCTCCTTCTGATGGTTTGGATTACTGCACAGTTGATCCTAAACAGGATGACCAATCAAGGCGAGCACCGTGCAATCAAAACCGCAATGCTTTGTACACAGGTGTGAGGTCAGGAAGAACGTGGCGGAACCTCAGATAAGATGTTGCAGATTGCGAGTCATTTCCTGCGTGTTTTTTTTCCTTCCAGGAATATTGGAAAGCGACCGGCTAAGGAGAGTCAAGACCAAAATAATTGATCAGAAGATTGGGACGACCATCTATCATGCAGCCGACATGTCCGTCTGGTGGCAGATCCCTCAGTATATTCTGATCGGAATCAGCGAGATCTTAGCCAGCATTGCAGGTTGGTTTAAAATGTTGCGTGTGCAAAACAGGCTCCCCTTAAGCCTCTTCATTCAGTCTATCATTCCCTAGCCGAAAAGACCAGAGATTGCAAGTCTCTCTTTGTAATCTTTGGAGAATCTGAGTAGGTAATCTAGGGCCAACTGCCTGGGTCCTCAACCTTTGTTAGTTTTTAGACGGTTTTCATTGAGTAACCAAATTGGCTGCATCAGTACATTTCTCTGAGGCAGAAGTGGGCAATTAATTTTCCCAAGGGGCTACATGAGAAAGCGGGACTGCCGTGGAGGGCCAAACTGATAGGCTGAACGTAATTCTGCTCAATTACGTGCATGGCGTAGAGTTATTTATGAGGATGTTTTTGAGTTTGGGTCATGAAACGTCTGCGGGAAAACAACCAAACTCGGAGAATACCGAGGACCCCAGAGTTCTCCTCCTCCTCCTCCACCTCCTCCTCCTCCTCCTCCTCCTTTTTTCCATAAATCTCATTCCCTTCTAGTACTGATGATGTACCCTAGTTGGGTCATGAAACATCTGCGGGAAAACAGCCAAACTCAGAGAGGACCAAGGACCCCAGAATCGTTGTTGTCGTCCTCCTCCTCCTCCTCCACCTCCTCCTCCTCCTCCTCCTCCTCCTCTTTTTCATAAAGTTCACTCCTTTCTAGTACTGATGATGTTCCCTAGTTGGGTCATGAAATGTCTGTGACAAAACATTCAAGCTCAGACAGCACCGAGGACCCCAGTCGTCGTCATCGTCGTCGTCATCGTCCTCCTCCTCCTCCTCCTCCTTTTGACCCCCACAAACCTCACTCCCTTGTAGTACTGATGATGTTCCCTAGTTGGGTCATGAAATATCTGTGAGAAAACATTCAAGCTCAGACAGCACCGAGGACCCCAGTCGTCTTCATCGTCCTCCTCCTCCTCCTCCTGCTCCTCCTCCTCCTCCTCCTCCTCCTCCTCTTTTCCATAAAGCTCACTCCCTTCTAGTACTGATGATGTTCCCTAGTTGGGTCATGAAATGTCTACGAGAAAACCACCAAGCTCAGAGAGCACCAAGGATCCCTCAAACACTTATTTACATTTGATTTCTGATTCCCGACTGATCTCACATGGGCCTGATAAGGACAGCCAAAGGGCTGGATGTGGTCTGGAGCCCATAAAAAGCCCAGGTTTAAGGCGTAAACACTCTACTTACAGTACAAACTACTATTGGCCCACACCAGGATTTAACTCCAGGGAAGCAGCCAGATTGTTGGACGGCCTCTAGGTTATTTTGGGTAGATTTTTTTAAAAAATTCCTGGCTTGACTAAACCAGGGTGTGGTGGCCTCTTCGCTGGTGCCTCAATATCCAGGCGCATCATCCACAATTGATATATTTTTTTTCTCTTCTCCCTGTGTGTTCCTCTCCTCCCCTCCAACTTTTGGTGCAACCTACAAAGGGGAGGTGTGTGCGTGGCCGTAAAATCTCATTTTCTGGACCGTTTCACACACATTTTAGGTTCATTAGGGAAAAAAAAGCCGCCAGCCTCTCACTCTTTCGCACAGCACTCCGATCGCCTTGTCTCCTAATTAAATCATAGCCGTGTTCTCACCGTGGGGCTCAAATCAATTCCGATCAACTTGGTTTCTCCTTTTGTGGGTTTTTGCTAGCAGTGACAAACTCGCCTCCAGTTTTTACGGGCAGGAGCTGGGCATTTTTGAGTCTAGAAATCAAATATTGCAGAGGAGCACCTGGGAGAAAGATGCTGGATCAAGCCCCGGTGAAGACTAGACCAACATTCAGAGGCCCAGTTTGGTCTAGTGGTTAAGGTTCCAGGCCAGAAAGTGGGCGTCTGTGAGTTCTAGTCCCGCCTTAGGCATGAAAGCCAGCTGGGTGACTTTGGGCCATTCACCAGGAGACTTGGGAATTCTAGTTCTAGTTCTAGTCCTGCCTTAGCCATGAAAACCAGCTAGGTGACTGGGAGTTGTGATCCCATCTTGGGCAGGAAAGCCAGCTGGGTGACTTTGGGCCAATCACCAGGAGACTTGGGAATTCTAGTTCTAGTTCTAGTCCTGCCTTAGCCATGAAAACCAGCTGGGTGACTGGGAGTTCTGATCCCATCTTGGGCAGGAAAGCCAGCTAAGTGACTTTGGGCCAATCACCAGGAGACTGGGAGTTCTAGTGACATCTTGGGTGTGAAAGCCAACTGGGTGACATTGGGCCAGTCATCAGGAGACTGGAAGTTCTGGTCCCATCTTGGGTGTGAAAGCAAGCTGAGTGACTTTGGGCCAATCACCAGGAGACTGGGAATTCTAGTCCCACTTTAAGCATGAAAGCCAGCTAGGTGTCTTTGGGCCCATCAACGGGAGACCAGGAGTTCTAGTCCCATCTTGGGCGTGAAAGCCAGCTAGATGACTTTGGCCCAATCACCAGGAGACTGGGAGTTCTAGTCCTGCCTTAGGCCTGAAAGTTGGCGGGCTGATTTTGGCCTATCACCAGGAGACTGGGAATTCTAGTTCCACCTTAGGCATAAAAGCCAAGTGGGCGACCTTGGGCCAGTCCTTCTCTCTCAGCCCAACTCACCACTCGGGTTTGTCGCTGTGAGTAAACTAGGAGGAAGACGGCGCATTGGGAGGTGTTCACCGGCTTGAGTTGCGTGTAAAAATCAATTAGGGCGGGGTGCAGATAAATAAACAAACATCCGATCTGCAAAAAAAAGACCATCTTTCCCTAGACGAGGGATGTGCACACGGGAATGTCGTGTGTGTGTGTCTCCCTCTGTGTTGCTCATTCTAAAAATGCGAGCGGTACACAAGAAGGATCGCATTGCTGGTATTTAGGCTTGATTAAAATTCAATACGGCGGCTGGTGTACTTTTCCACTCCTAATGTTGAATTATTTCTTTTTTCCCCTCCGGACACATTTGAAATGGCAATTTGGCCATTTGCTCGAAAAGGCCTCCAGAGGCAATCTTTTAAGGCTTGGTGGGAGTGCAAATAGGAATTGGGCTTTGTTTTTTGGGGGTTTTTGTCGATTTTTGAATTCTGGATTGAGAACAAGACTCTCCCGTTCCTCATTCTTTCGTTCCTCTCCGTAGGGAACGAGCCACGTTTTGTCCTCTCTTCTCCAGGAAAATTCAGATTTAGAAAGTTAAGGATTTTGCTTCTTTCTGATATTTTGAAGAGGCTTCGTCTGAAAAAAAAACCCCAGACATCGTTTTTTGGGAGGCAATCAATGGATCGACAGCTCACCCAGCCTGCTTTTGTGAGTTGTAGCTGCGCGTTGACCACGAGAGGGCAGGATTTCCAGAGGTTTGAGAGGCACAACCTACACAACATTTTGTGCCTGGCGCTTGAGTTCTGGACATCGGAGGCTGCCCCCGTTTTGAATTTCCAAGCACAAAAGCCAAAACTGTCCTTGTCGAGTGGTGAGAGCACCGTAAAGCAGAGTATGAAACCTGCGATGCAAATGAATTAAAAGGCAAATAGATTTTAAATGTCTGAAAATCCGTTGCTTCACCCTTGGTCCCGAGAGAAACTTAGGTTTTGCGCCTAGCGCAATCGCTCCCAACGGAATAAAGAGGCAGAGAAACAGGAATCTTTCTGTCGAAGTTAGCTTGCGAACTCACCCTTGTCTGTCTGTCTGTCTTCTCTTTTTTTTTGTTCCAGGTTTGGAATTTGCCTATTCCGCGGCTCCAAAATCCATGCAAAGTGCAATCATGGGTCTCTTCTTCTTTTTTTCTGGAATTGGCTCTTTCGTGGGCTCCGGACTCCTGGAGTTGGTGTCCTTCAACTCAATCGGTTGGATGAGTAATCACACAGATTTGGGTCAGTTATCTCTATTGCCTGGAATTTCCCCCCCCCCCAAAAAAAATATGCAGGCAGAAAACCATATTCAAGTTTACCTTTTATATGAATAACAACAACAACAGCAACAACAACAACAAAACAACAGGAACAACAACAACAATAATAATAAACTTGGAAGAGACTTTGGAGGTCATCTAGTCCAACCCCCCTGCTCAGGCAGGAAACCCTATACCATTTCAGACAAATGGCTGTCCAGTCTCCTCCTCCTCCTCCTCCTCCTCCTCCTCCTCCTCATCATCATCATCATCATCATCATCGTAATAGTAATAATAATAATATAAAGTTGGAAGATACCTCGGAGGTCATCTAGTCCAACCCCTGCTCAGGCAGGAAACCCTATACCATTTCAGACAAATGGCTATCCAGTCTCAATAATAATAATAATAATAATAATAATAATAATAATAATAATAATAATAATAATAATAATAATAATAATAATAGTTGGAAGGTACCTTGGAGGTCATCTAGTCCAACCCCCTGCTCAGGCAGGAAACCCTATACCATTTCAGACAAATGGCTATCCAGTCTCAATAATAATAATAGTAATAGTAATAGTAATAATAATAATATAAAGTTGGAAGGCACCTTGGAGGTCATCTAGACCAACCCCCTGCTCAGGCAGAAAACCCTATACCATTTCAGACAAATGGCTGTCCAGTCTCCTCCTCCTCCTCCTCCTCCTCCTCCTCCTCCTCCTCCTCATCATCATCATCATCATAATAGTAATAGTAATAATAATAATATAAAGTTGGAAGATACCTCGGAGGTCATCTAGTCCAACCCCTGCTCAGGCAGGAAACCCTATACCATTTCAGACAAATGGCTATCCAGTCTCAATAATAATAATAATAATAATAATAATAATAATAATAATAATAGTTGGAAGATACCTTGGAGGTCATCTAGACCAACCCCCTGCTCAGGCAGGAAACCCTATACCATTTCAGACAAATGGCTATCCAGTCTCAATAATAATAATAATAATAATAATAATAATAATAATAATAATAATAATAATAATAATAATAATAATAATAATAATAATAATAGTTGGAAGATACCTTGGAGGTCATCTAGACCAACCCCCTGCTCAGGCAGGAAACCCTATACCATTTCAGACAAATGGCTGTCCAGTCTCTTCTTAAAAAGCTCCAGTGCTGGAGCATTCACAACTTCTGGAAGTAGGATTTGGGAATGGCCAGTCTGGAGAAAAGAAGAAATAGGGGAGACATGATAGCAGTGTTCCAGTATTTGAGGGGCTGCCACAAAGAAGTGGGGACCAAATTATTCTCCAAAGCACCAGAGGGCAGGACAAGAAACAATGGTTGGAAACTGATCAATCTGGAATTAAGGAGAAACTTCCTGAGGACAATTAAGCAGTGGAACAGCTTGCCACCAGAAATCGTGGGTGCTCCATCCCTGGAGGTTTTTAAGAAGAGACTGGACAGTCACTTGTCTGAGATGGTATAGGATCTCCTGCTTGAGCAGGGGGTTGGACTAGAAGACCTCCCAGGTCCCTTCCAGCTCTATTCTGATTCTGATTTTTAGCAAATGGGGATTGTAAATGAAAGAAACCCTGTAATAAACACATTCTCCTCTGAAATCTTAGGGGACCAGCTGAGCAAGACACAACTTAGTACCTAACATGGAAGCACTCTACTTCACTAAATGAGCTAACGGGGAACTTTTTTTGGGGGGGGGGCATAAAAGTTCTCAGGACCTTCTCAAATCAGGCAAGAAACTGATTCAGCAAGAAGAGCCCTACAAACGCTCGGATGGGCAATTATTTTCCCGATGAATCGATCAGGCTCAAATCCTCTCCTTCACCGATCCGCACAGACCCCCAAATTGCCAGCCAGCGTTCCTCTAAAACAATTAAAATTAGTTCTGCCTTGTGCGCGCGAGAAAAAGATTTTTATGGCCTGCGCAGTCTGATCCGTAAAAGAGGGGGGGGGAGGCAGTTTTTTTAAGCCCCTGTGCTTTTCAGGGAAAATATAGATCCTGGTTTTAAGTATCAGGTGGAAGAGCTTTGCTGTGGTTCTCGCCTCTGATTTAAAATGGGTTTAATTGAATTAATGCTTCCAAAGAAAAGAGGCTTCACCTTGACACAGGGGTATGACCGGCGAACTGACAGAATTCAGGTAGTTTCTTAAGCAAAGGAAATGTTTAATTAATATGTTTTGATTGGGCTGAAGGGGTCTGATTTGGCTGTAAATGTCAGGAAATCATACCTTCATTCCGCTCTTTTTTCCTTCCTTCCTTCCTCTCCATTCTCTTTTCCTCTCCTCTTCTCTTTTCTTGTCTCGTCTCTTCTTCTCTTCCTTCCCTCCCCTCTCCTCCTCCTCCTCCTCCTCCTCTTCTTCTTCTTCTTCTTCTTCTTCTTCTTCTTCTTTCCTCCTCTTCTTCTTCTTCTTCTTCTTCCTCTTTTCTTCTTCTTCTTCTTCTTCTTCTTCTTCTTCTTCTTCTTCTTCTTCTTCTCCTCTTCCTTTCTTCTTCTTCTTCTTCTTCTTCTTCTTCTTCTTCTTCTTCTTCTTCTTCTTCTTCTTTCCTCCTCTTCTTCTTCTTCTTCTTCTTCTTCCTCTTTTCTTCTTCTTCTTCTTCTTCTTCTTCTTCTTCTTCTTCTTCTTCTTCTTCTTCTTCTTCTTCTTCTTCTTCTTCTTTTTTCATATCTGCCCACCTTAGGTGAGTCCCAATCTTTGCCTTAAATTAAACGTTTTCTTTCTGGGACGTGTTCTAACTTCCCAGGCTCCATCCCTAGACAACCAAACCCGTCTCCTTACTTTTTTCTGCTTCCTGGACAGCTGCTTACTCCGCCTCTTGTCTCCCTGGCAGGTAACATCAACGGTTGCCATTTAAACTACTACTTTTTCCTCCTGGCGGTGATCCAGGGCGTCACCTTGCTGCTTTTCCTCATCGTGTCTGTCAAATACGACCGTCAGAAGTCGAGGACTAACGCCGGACGGACTTGACGTGACCGTCACAGAAGACGTGGAAGTCAGTGGGGAGGATCAGGAGCTGTGGCTGACCCAGCGAGAAACCGCCATTTCAGAGGGACGTTTTCGTTTGACTTGCATGATTTTTGACTTCTAGTTTGGCCCCCTCCCTGCTCTTACACACACACACAACAAATACACACACACACACACGCCGCTAAAAGCAGAGAGTGCCTTACGCTAGCAAACTAATGTTCCAGGCTGCATCCTGGGACGTAGACCAGACTTTGTCTGAGGTGTCCACGTTTCTCTGATGCTTTTTTTCCCCTCCAATCTGCTCAAGCCAGGATGTCACCTTTGGAACCCGACATCACAAACCCAGAAGCATTTCGGCTTCCCTTCCGGTGTGACGGACGGACAGAACTGCGCATCGGATGTGCGGGCATGCCTTTGTGTGACCGCGTCACCCATCCTGGCTTGAAAAATAATTCATTCCTCCCCCTGGACGCCTTTTGAGGGTCATAGGCCACGGTGCGACATCAACTTAGGTTTGTTAGTTGCTGGGCATCAAACGTTCTCTCTTACACGAGCATCACCAATGGTCCTGGTGGGTGGCACTCCGAAGCTCTACCGAGGGCTCTGGCGTTATGGCTGGGGATCATAGGCCTTTTTACTCCAGGGTATGAAGAGAACTAGTCAGACAAGGCTGAAATAAAGGATATTTTTAAGCTACTGTAGGTTTTGGGGTGGGGGGGATGTTTGGTTTGGTTTTATGTTAGCAATTATTTGGGAGTGCGAAACTGGTTTGGCATATTCTTGCCTGTTTCCTGACCCTTCCTTCCTCTCTTTTCTCCCTTCCTTCCTTCCTTCCTCCCTCCCTCTCTCCCTCCCTCTTCCTTCCTCCCTCCTTCTTTCTCCTTCCTCCCTTCCTCTTCCTCCCTACCTCCCTCTTTCTCCTTCCTTCCTCCCTTCCTCTTCTTCCTCCCTCCTTCTCCTTTCTCCCTTCCTCTTCTTCCCTCCCTCCCTTTCTCCTGCCTTCCTGCCTCCCTCTTCTTCCTCCCTCCCTTCTTTCTCCTTCCTCCCTTCCTCCCTCCCTCTTTCTCCTTCCTTTCTTCCTTCCTTCCCCTTCTTCCCTCCATCTTTTCCTTCCTTCCTTCTTTCCTCCCTCCTTCTTTCTCCTTCCTCCCTTCCTCCCTACCTCCCTCTTTCTCCTTCCTTCCTTCCTTCCTTCCTTCCTTCCTTCCTTCCTCTTCTTCCTTCCTTCCTCTTCTTCCCTCCCTCCCTTTCTCCTGCCTTCCTGCCTCCCTCCCTCCCTCTTCTTCCTCCCTCCCTTCTTTCTCCTCCCTCCCTCTTCCTCCCTCCCTCCCTCCCTCCCTTTCTCCTTCCTTTCTGCCTTCCTCTTCTTCCTTCCTTCCTTCCTTCCTTCCTTCCTTCCCCTTCTTCCCTCCATCTTTTCCTTCCTCCCTCCCTTCCCAGGGTTTTTTTTTTTTAATGACATTTGGGTTTAAATCTTCATCTGCTTCTGTTTTTCAAGTTGTCTCAGCCCCAACCTTGACTCGTCAACCCTTTAAACCAACTCTTTGCACTGAATTTTAGAGTCATTGGAGGGAAGAAAATCAACTTTGCCTTTTTTTTAGTTTTTTTTTTAAGAAAAACAACCTGAGAATTGCTGCTTAATTCTTAACCATGGAGGGGAGGCAGATCTCTTCTCTTTTTAAAAATATCAAATATCTTCCTTTAAACTTGTTTACACAACCCTTGTGATATGACCCTGTGTAAATAAATTTTAAAAAAACGGCTCGTCTCCATATTTTCTCTCCAAATTCGGTCCTTTGAGTTGCAAGGCGAAAATGTCTGAGAATAAACTCAGTACTTAAAAAAAACTGATGTGGTGCTGCAACGCTATTTGGAAGCTATTTTGGTATGTCTAGTTTTTCCTAGTGAAAAAACGGTCACAAGTCGCTTTTTTCAGTGCTGTTGTAACTTTGAACGGTCTGTTGTAAGCCAAGGTCTACTTAGGTAGTCCTGGACTTAGGCCCATCATCCCCTAAAGCCGACATCACCATTAAATTAATCTGATTTACGAACCCAACCCGTGGGGTCAATCCCAAAGCCAGCTCAGTTTGCAAAAAGGGTGTTTTATTCTATTTGACAAAAAAATCTATTTTATTAGGCAGGTCTGTGGGCACCTAACTCTGAAGCCGTTCATCCTCCGTCTATTCGGTAATAAAGCGACTGTCTCCTCTTAGAGAAAGAAATTTGGGGTGATTTAGCGTCTATTCCTCCGAAGTTAGAAAAAAATTTACACCTTAATGGCTGTCAGATCTTTAATGGCTCGATGGGCTAGAATTATGCCGTCGTGAAATCGAACTAACCAACCTTTAATCTCAGTCACCTGCTGATGTTGACACCCTTGAATTTTCAAAAGTCCTGCCCTTCCTTTTCAAATAGGAAAGCAGATGATCAGCTGTCTGTCTATCATCTATG
>NW_015388050.1:289379-301660 GCF_001527695.2 Protobothrops mucrosquamatus
GGCTCTATCACCCTCATAAGTTGAGGACTACCTGCATTTTCAGGGAAGCAATCCCGAACAAGGCAAGCATTCAGGGCTGACTGTTTTTTATTGACTATTTTGGTTTGTCTTCTCTTCCTCCTTGTGATTCAGAAGATAATGTACCTTAATCGGTCTGCAGCTATCCATTCCGAACCCAGCCGTTGTAAATCCATTAATGCTCCAGCTAAGTATTTATGAAAGGTTAATAATTCAGAAATCGCACTCAGAGAATCATAACAGCGCCGAGATTCCAAGGCATAACATGCGCGGGCTGCCAAGGCGGTATTGTTAAATTGCTATGATTCTTGCTTTTAAAAACACATCAAAAATATTGTGTACCAAAGACTTATGCGCGGAGGGGAAAATATATATGTGCAGGGAAGCAATAATTCAAAATTGCAGCATGTGTGCGCCTTCTGGAGTGTTTTTAATATTGGCAGAGAGCACTTGAAATATTTTTATATAGATTTCAGGCGGAAGGGAAATGAAATATCGGAACTGGTCTGGTTTTCAGGAAGCACAGGTTAGATTGGATGGTTTCTGAGGTTAGCAAAGTGCAGCTGTTTTTGAGCGGAGGAGGTTTGTGTGTGTGTGGGGGGGAGAATTTAGAAAGTCATGTCTCTTTCCAACTGCTTAGTATTCTAGGTAAGAATAGAATAGAATAGAATAGAATAGAATAGAATAGAATAGAATAGAATAGAATAGAATAGAATAGAATAGAATAGAACAGAACAGAACAGAACAAAATAGATTGTAGAATAGGAATAGAATAGAATAGAATAGAATGGAATGGAATGGAATGGAATGGAAGAATAGAATAGAATAGAATAGAATAGAATAGAATAGAATAGAATAGAATAGAATAGAATAGAACAAAATAGACAGATTGTAGAATAGGAATAGAATAGAATAGAATGGAATAAACATTGTAGAATAGAATAGACAGAATAGAATAGAATATGGAATAGAATAGAATAGAATAGAATAGAATAGAATAGACATTGTAGAATAGAATAGACATTGTAGAATAGAATAGACATTTTAGAATAGAATAGAATAGAATATGGGATGGAATGGAATGGAAGAATAGAATAGAATAGAATAGAATAGAATAGAATAGAATAGAATAGAATAGGAATAGAATAGAATAGAATAGAATAGAATAGAATAGAATAGACATTGTAGAATAGAATAGACATTATAGAATAGGAATATGGAATGGAATAGAATAGAATAGAATAGAATAGAATAGAATAGAATAGAATAGAATAGAATAGAATAGACATTGTAGAACAGAATAGACATTTTAGAATAGAATAGAATATGGGATGGAATGGACTAGAATGGAATAGAATAGAATAGAATAGAATAGAACATCCCTCTTCTAGGTGGATTTGATGTGTTTTCATTCATACACAACTGCCAAAGTGACTTTTTCACACACACACACACACACACAGAGAGAGTCAAAGGATGCCTGGAGTTACACGTACAGCTTTCTTAAGCCAATATTTTCAAAGGCTACATTGGACCATGCACATAAAATCTGATTTCCCTCCCCTCCATGGCAAAAAGCTTAAAAAAAAACAACTTTTGTTGTGTGAGTTTTGCTGAGGTTTGTTTGAGGCAGTCATTTCTGCCTAGTTTCATTTCCTGCCTGTCAATTAAAAATCAAAAGTTTCCTGCAATTAGTCCTTTGTTTTCCAGCCCTGTTTGGAAGCAGAGACACACACGCGCAATTAGAAAGAAGAGAATAATTATAACTCATTGCTACTTTTGGAGCGCTTACAATAATGAGGTCCTTTACGAGGCTGACCGTAGCCAACGGTCTGAATTTATTCTCCAAAAGTTGGGGTCCTAATTAGGGAAATAAAAAAGGAAAGAGAGGTTTAATTCCTGGTTTAGCAAAACAAAAAGTTCAATCTCTTTTCCATAATACAGGAACTGAAGTCCAAATTGAGTTCATGGTTTTTTTTTTCTCTGTCTGGTGCCAATATGAGGGCCAATAAAAACAATGGCTGGTTCTGAACGGCCACTTGCCAATGGCTAAATTGGCTGCATCCATAAATCATAGAACTAGGAAGTTGTGGAACTGATGGAACCCCACGGAACATCTCCTCCAAGCCTTTTGCCATCTGCAGGAAAAGCAACTTGGCCATTCTCTGGAACTGGCTGTCCAACCTCTTCATAAAAGCCTACAGAGATGGAGAACTTTCAACCATTATGCCTAGATCCCACAGGTGTGGAAGTTGGTCTTGGTCTTATAGCACAGAGTACAGAGAAGAGCAACAAAGATAATCATCTGGGGACTGGAGGCTAAAACATATAAGGAACGATTGCTGGAATTGGGTATGTCCAGTTTAATGAAGAGAAGGACGAGGGGGGACATGATAGCAGTCTTCCAGTATCTCAGGGGCTGCCCCAAAGAAGAGGGAGTCAAGCTATTCTCCAAAGCACCCGAAGGCAGGACAAGAAGCAACGGATGGAAACTAACCAAGGAGAGAAGCAACCTGGAACTAAGGAGAAACTTCCTGACGCTTAGAACAATTAACCAGTGGAACAACCTGCCTCCAGAAGCGGTGAATGCTCCAACTCTGGAAGTTTTTAAGAAGAGACTGGACAGCCGTTTGTCTGAAATGGTGTAGGGTTTCCTGCCTGGGCAGAGGGTTGGACTTGATGACCTTCAAGGTCCCTTCCAACTTTATCATCATCATTATTATTATTATAGCAATTCAGGGCTACCCTATTCCTAAAGGCTTTGTTTAGGTAGGGCAAGATAAGACTCTCTTTGCAGAAGCTTCTTTCTCTTTCTCTTTTCCTTTCCTTTGAAGAACGGCTGCAGGACTTGGGTTTGGCTAGCTGGTCTAAAGAAAAGAAGAAATAGGGGAGAAATGATAGCAGTGTTCCAGTATCTGAGGGGCTGCCACAAAGAAGAGGGGGTCACGTTATTCTCCAAAGCACCAGAGGGCAGGACGAGAAACAATGGTGGGAAACTGATCAAAGAGAGAAGCAACTTTCCTAACAGTGAGGACAATTAACCAGTGGAACAGCTTGCCACCAGAAGTTGTGGGTGCTTCATCACTGGAGGTTTTTTAAGAAGAGACTGGACAGTCACTTGTCTGAGATGGGATAGGTTCTCCTGCTTGAGCAAGGGGTTGGACTAGAAGGCCTCCAAGGTCCCTTCCAGATTCTATCCTATCCTATCCTATCCGATTCGATTACATCCCATCCATCCCATATTCTATTCTATTCTATTCTATTCTATTCTATTCTATTCTATTCTATTCTATTCTATTCTATTCTATTCATCCTATTCCTATTCTATTCTATTCTAATTCTATTCTTATTCTATTCTTCTATTCTATTTTTATACTTTACTCTATTCTATTCCTATTTTAATTCTATTCCTAATTTAATTCTATCCTATCCTATTCCTAATTTAATTCTATTCCTAATTTAATTATATTCCTATTTTAATTCTATTCTATCCTATCCTATTCTTCCCTCCTCCTCTCCCCTCCTCTCCTCCCCTTCTTTCCTCTTCTCTTCTCTTCTCCTCTCCCCTCCCCTCCCATCCTCCCCTTCTCTTCTCTTCTCTTCTCTTCTCTTCTCTTCTCTTCTCTTCTCTTCTCTTCTCTTCTCTTCTCTTCTCTTCTCCTCTCCTCTCCTCTCCTCTCTTCCCTTCCCTTCCCTTCCCTTCCCTTCTCTTCTCTTCCCTTCTCTTTTCTTTTCTCTTTTCATACTTGCATTTCAACCAGGCAGTACAACAATATCAACAGCTCCTCTCAAAAGTCTTTCAAAAACTGGGCAAGCATTGATAGCAAGCTTAGCTTCTGAAGCCAGCAGTCTAGTTATTCAAAGCCAATTGGATGCAGCGAAGAAAAAGTGTGTATGTCTCTCTCTGTGTGTGTGTTTGTGTGTGTGTGTGTTTATGTAGAGGAGCTTTTTTTTCCTTCCCCCCCCCCCCAAAGGTAGCACTTTAAAGAGCTCATGGAATTGCAGAACCAATTTTAACGGTGGGAAACCAGATTTTACTCGGCAAACCTCCTCTGCCAAACTATTCCAAGCACAGCTGGTTGTTTTTTTTTCCCTCTACCAACCCTACCCCCCCCCTCTCTCTCATACACACACACACACAAAACAACAACAGGCTTTAGCACAGCAGTGGCTTTTTTTAAAACAGGATTTGGAGAAGGCAGAAGAGCGGAGCAAAATTTGCAAGTTATCAGATAGGAAGTTATGAGGCGCCCTCCTCTGGCTACTTTGAAACATTGGAGACTAATCAACTTCCTTTTACAACTTGGTCTATCCTGGTTTATCACGCTTCCCCCCCCCCCCCGTTTTTTTGTTTTTTCAAAAAACAAAAAAAAGGCTAGCTTGCAGAGAGTGGTTTGCTTGGACATCAGGAGGAATACAGCAGCCTAGAGGTTGAAGTCGGTACGTAGATCCAAAAGGGAGAAAGAGAGAGACATTTGAAATGTCTTGAAAATCCTAACACGGCCCTGATCCTTTGGGTTGATCTACTTAGATGTATCTGAGGGGTCCTTGGTGGTCTCTGAGCTTGCTTGTTTTCTTGCAGACGTTTCATTACCTTAACTAGGTAACATCATCAGTGCTAGAAGGGATTGAATTTAGGGATGGAAGGAAGGAAGGAAGGAAGGAAGGAAGGAAGGAAGGAAGGAAGGACGGACGGACGGACGGACGGACGGACTATGGGGTCCTTGGTGCTCTCTGGGCTTGCTTGTTTTCTTGCAGATGTTTTATTACCCAAACTAGGTAACATCATCAGTGCTAGAAGGGATTGAATTTAGGGATGGATGGATGGATGGATGGATGGAAGGAAGGAAGGAAGGAAGGAAGGAAGGAAGGAAGGAAGGAAGGAAGGAAGGAAGGAAGGAAGGAAGGAAGGAAGGATGGACTATGGGGTCCTTGGTGCTCTCTGGGCTTGCTTGTTTTCTTGCAGACGTTTCATTACCTTAACTAGATAACATCATCAGTGCTAGAAGGGATTGAATTTAGGGAGGGAGGGAGGGAGGAAGGAAGGACTATAGGTTCCTGGGTGTTCTCTGAGCTTGTTTGTTTAATCATCATCATCATCATCATCATCATCATCATCATCATGTAGGAAGGGACCTTGGAGGTCATCTAGTCCAACCCTCTGCTCAGGCAGGAAACCCTATACCATTTCAGACAAATGGCTGTCCAGTCTCATGGGGATCATGGGGATGCTGCAAAGGTCATAACTGAAAAATGGTCAGAGGTCACATCTTTCAGTGACGGCGTAACTTTGAACGGTCTCTAAAAGAACTTACCTGTAATTGTCGGTGATCCCCATCAGCATTTTTAAATATGATCTTAATCACCCCCTTAGGAGCTGCGTTATGCCTTGGGAGAAGAACGTAAGATTTTATTTTATTTTATTTTTACCCTCGTGGACCCCCTTCGAACAAACTGACTTTTAACCAAGCCATGGAAACATTTTAATTACAGCCGTGGACACGTAGAAATAAATATTACATTCATTCAGTTTACAGTGAATACTAGGCCAGTCTTGTCAAAAGCAAAAAAATAATAATAAAAAAAGTCGGTCTGCGTTACGAGGTGTCAAGATCCATCGAGGCCATCCCAAAGAAAGAAGAGAAGTAAAACAGACGGGTGTTTGGGGTGAGAGTGAAGCCAAAACCCAAACAGGGCACAAATAAAACGCAATGAGGCATTTAAGTATCCCTAATGATGATTGACAGAGCAAGTTTCCCCTTCCGAAGCCGACTGGAAAGCTTTCAGATGCTTCATTCACACAACGAGTTTAACCTGGCGACTGACTGAACCAATTTCTCTGCGTTTGTACGACGCAGCCAGCTGTAAATTCACCCCATGGGCTGAGTGACTCTGCTGAACTACGCACGGAGACAGCTAATCAAGGTTTAGCTGAACCAATGGAATGGCTGTCACGCAGATTTGACCAGATCTGGTTCGTTGGGTTGTACAAACCCAGCCAACCAGTCCATTGAACTAAGACTGACTTCTGTTTCCGGTGAAGGAGGACCAGAACGAAAAGCTGGAATATCAGGGTTTCTGCTCCCCTTAGAATGAACTAATTTCAAGCTTATTGCTCTCCAAGGCAAGAGAAGAACTTCCCGTTTCCAGATCAGCTCTGTCCTCTCAAACAGAACATTGGTTCGCTTTCAAGGTAGTGGGAAAAAGAAAACCTTCAGAGATAGGCATGGATGTTGGTTAGACCAGAGGTCCTCAACTTTTGGGGCACCAGGGACTGGTTCTGTGGAAAGAGGTTTTTCCCGCGGATGAAGGGTGTGTGGTTTTGTGTGCTGCCTGCATCCCACAGATGGGGCTTTACTTGTTTGTGCGGACCGGTTGCTGGCGTGCTGCAGCCCGGTACCGGTCCACGGATCAGGAGTTGGGGGACCCTTCGGTTAGACAACGCTCAACATCAAGTGGTGCTGATTCGCTACAAGGCTGAACCAATCAGGGTTGGCTGTTCTATCTACCCATTGGTGGTTAGGCTGAAGATAGCAACGTTGTGGTGCCCTACCCCTTTTCTATGTGCATTGTGACATCACGCACAGGACCCAAGGGGGGACGAATGCATTGTCATTGGTTAAAATCAGCCAAAGCTCATGGCTGCATCTAGAATTCCCATGCCAAAGCTTTCTTCTCCAAGTGGGAAGACCCTTTCAGTGGCTTATGTTAGGTTTGGACCAAAGCTCTTGGAATACCTGTAAAATAAGTCTCATCTGCCCCAAATGACTTGCAGAAAGAGTATGTTGGGGAAAGGCAGAGAAATGAGAAGGAGAACCGAATTTCCACATGGGAACCTTCACAAAAAATGCAGCTAACTCCAAAAGTGACCCCAGTTTCCTTCTGCTGTACAAGATGTCATCCCCAATTCTCTCTAACTCAAGGGACGGTAAGTCAAGCATGAAGACTCCCTCAAGCTCTCCTTAGATCTCAAGACCATTTCAAATCTTTACAAGAGATCTTAAGAGAGGGTGGCTTTTTATCTCCACTATCCACTTTGATTTGTCTCTCTCTAAAAAAAAAAAAGAATACTTTTGGTTACTTGATAACCTCCGAAAACCCAACCTTCTGATTCCTGATGACATCCTGCCCCACCTAGGCACCAACTATTCCTTGGGAGCTTCCACTTGACCTTGGAAACATCTGATCTGAAGAGGATGGGATGGAAGAAATCATCTAGCGTTTATTATTTGGCAAATAATAAACATGGAATGAACTTTTATGAAAACATCCGTGTAAATATTGTTGGCAACAATATGGAAATAACTTGCCGTTGTCTCTTTCTGGTTGGGTTTTTACTTCCCAGTAGAGTCTACAGGCCGAGAACATCTTGATGATGTTCTATCCAAGGACTAACCAGGTCCAACTCTGATTTGTTTTCTGCAATCCATCCAGCTTGATTAGACACTGCCATCTAGCTGGTTTTTTTGTTTTTTTTTATCAAAGAACGTATCTGCCAGGTTATCAAAATTGATCCTATACACCCTCTACTCAATTCCCACTCCAGTTCATGCATATATTTGTGTATTCACATACTCCAATGCATCTGAAGGCATCAAGGTGTGGCTGTTAACTCTGAAAACCCAGAAGTGACGCTGCTACACTTTCTCTTTGAGCTTTTCCAGGTAGTTCCTGATCTGTTTTGATTCTCCCAGGTCCATATCTTGGCAAACCCACTTAATGTCATCTTCGCTGCAGTTGAGGATGGAGTTGACGGTGGGAGAGCCGTCATCGGGAGGAATGGTGGTGAACGTGGTAAATTTCACCCGCTTCCTCTTGGAGGCGGGCGAATGCAATGGGTGCTCCTGCTTCAGGTCCCTGATTTGCTTGTCCCCCCATTGAACTTTTGGACTGCTTTGACTCGGGAGTTTTTTGGGCGTGCCAACGAGGAGTTGATGGCCCGCATCAAAGCCTATCCCTTGGTCTATGTTCGTGATGCACTCATCGGCTGGAGGCGAGAGGTCTGCTGGGTTATCCAGCAGCTCCATTTCATTCCCAAGCCACACCCAGTCGTGAGAATGGGTCATGGAGGTCTGCCCTTCCATGGGAAGCTGCTTGTGACGGTACTTCAATGTGAAGGTGGCACAGTTGATCAGGAAGACCAGAATGGCGAGGCAGAAGACTCCTAACAGGGCATACATCCCAGTCTCCAGGTCACTGAGACCTCTCGGTGTCTGAACCAGGTCACTGTCCTCCATGCCACTGTTGCCTTGGGGAAGGTCGATCTGAGCCGGGAAGTTGGTAAAGTCAATCGGGATGTTCTGGAGTAGACCATCATCGGAAAGTTTATCTCCTTCAGGGATACTTTTGAAGACTTTGCTTTTGATTGTCGACTTGGCTGTCCCACCGGTCTTCCTCCTGAGGCCTTCTTCTCGTTCAGCAGAAGAACTCCTATAATATTGTCCTTCCTGGCTATGGTGCTCTTGGTCAAACTCCTTCTGCCTCCGGTCACTGGCGTGGTTTTCAATTTCCTCAGCACTGTAATCCCCAAGGCTGTGAGAGTTGGCGTCGTTCTGGCCAAACTTGACTTTGATGCTTCCGTTGCCAACTGCTAGGATACTCTTCCTTTTGGATTTCTGGCAAGACTCAGAGATCATCATTTCTACTCTGACCAGTAGGCCTTCGCCTTCTCCTTCTGCTACCACCACTGGCCACTGGGCAGCAGAGCTCTGGTGGGCCGAAACAACCGATTCATCAAGGGAGGAGGCCGAGAGAGAGAAATCGCTGGGATCGTAGATGTCCAGTGGGGTCACAGCACCATCGCTGAATTGGATCCAGGAGCTCACCATGGCCTCCTAGCAGAAAATAAAAGGAAATAGTTCAACAAGGTAAGTAGAACATCTCATTAGTTTTCATGGATTAGAACAGTGGTGGCGAACCTATGGCACGCGTGCCAGAGGCGGCACTCAGAGCCCTCTCTGTGGGCACGCACGCTGTTGCCCCAGCAGAGTTCGCCAGAGTAGCGAGCACATGGCATTTGGAATCAACAGGGCGAGCAAGTGGTGTTGGCCCCCTGGGGATGCCCTAGAGATGGCGAGGGACTGGCCCCGGCCACGCTCACCCAGTCTGCCATGACCACGGCAGCCACATCCACCCAGTGGGCCATGTTCCCCCACCCCCCTGAGGGCACCACAATGCTGATGCAGCCCTGGCACTTTGCGATAAATAAGTGGGTTTTGGGTTGCAGTTTGGGCACTCGGTCTCTAAAAGGTTCGCCATCACTGTTCTAGTCCAACCCCCTGCTCAAGGGTAAATATCTCAGGCATGACAATGCTGTGGAAGTTCAGCAGAGTGAGGGCATGTGGGAAAGAAAGGGACTGAAGGGGTTTGGGGTCTAGAGTAGTCAACCTTGGCAACTTGAAAATGGTGGACTTCAGCTCCCAAAATTCCTCAGCTGGTATAGCTGAGGAATTCAATCAAAATAGAGCTGGAAGGGACCTTGGAGGTCTTCTAGTCCAACCCCCTGCTCAAGCAGGAGACCCTTTACCATCTCAGACAAGTGGCTGCCCAGTCTCTTCTTAAAAACCTCCAGTGATGAAGCACCCATAACTTCTGAAGGCAAGCTGTTCCACTGCTTAATTGTCCTCACTATTAGGAAATTTCTCCTTAATTCCAGGTTTTGGGATTATTACTATTGATTATTAATAAATTGGACCATAAGAAAGGCCGAGCGCCAAAGAATGGAGGCCTTTGAACTCTGGTGCTGGAGAAGACTCCTGCGAGTCCCCTGGACTGCAAGGCGATCCAACCGGTCAGTCCTGGAGGAGATCAACCCCGACTGCTCTTTAGAAGGCCAGATCCTGAAGTTGAAACTCAAGTACTTTGGCCACCTCATGAGAAGGAAGGACTCCCTGGAGAAGAGCCTGATGCTGGGAAAGATGGAGGGCAAGAGAAGAAGGGGACGACAGAGAATGAGGTGGCTGGATGGAGTCACTGAAGCAGGAGGCGTGAGCTTCAATGGACTCCAGAAGATGGTAGAGGACAGGAAGGCCTGGAGGAACGTTGTCCATGGGGTCGCGATGGGTCGGACACGACTTCGCACTAACAACAACAAATTAATAAATAATTATTACAGCTGAGTCCCAATGACTACTGCGACTTAACTGCTCCTTAACCTCATCACTAAACAGACACTTGGCAAGTCAAGGACTTTCCTGGGTATGTTTTCCAAGTTGCTATCTGCCACTCTTATTTTCTCAAGCCGTTATTCTGTACGCGCTTTGAGGTTCATGGATCTGGTGGAAGGCCAGCAACTTTTCAAGGAGACTGCAGTCTCCTGACACAAATCAGCTTTAATGGGAAGGAGAGAGAAGAGTGGCTTTTATAGGGCTGGAATGCTTAATCAATAGGTCTGATCGATAAATCTGATACTTTTAAGCAATGCAGACGGGAGCTGTTTAGTTTAATGGTCCTCAAAGATTATTATACTTTCCAGGTAGGAAACAGCCAGGAAAAAAAAAAAGGGGGGGGGGAGAAATCTCTTCTAAGAGGATCTGTCCCTGGACACAAGCATCATTTAAACATGAGAGTGGTCTTTCCTTCTTCAGAAGAAGAATTGGTACAAATGTATACCCATTTAGTTTAAAAGGTTTTACCACTGCCTTGGGAAGGACATGCCCGGATCTCAGTGGCGTATTTGTGAAGAAATAAGCTTTTAGATGGAGCCATAAGATAACAAGACTTGATGACTTTACCAATCTGAGGAGCAATTTCATTTCTCCATCCCCAGTTTTCACTGTATCTCTTGGACAATAAGGAAACGTGGGTTAAAGATGAAGTAGTATGCCAAGTGTCAACGCTGCTAACATCGGACGTTCTTGCTTTGACAACAGATGGGAATGGAACCATCTTTTGGAGTTAGTTCGCTTTTGGAGTTATTGATGCTGGGAGGGGGGATGTGGATGAGAGTCCAGTTAGTCATAACAATAATAACTCGGCCCTGGGAATCCAAGGTCATTGCGCCCAAAGTTGATAAAGATTTGACGGGCTGGAGAGGTAGGGAAAAAGCCTGTGCTTCAAGCTAATTGGGGAATGTGATTTATGACTGTTAATTGAAGGAGGGAATTGTGCTTTGCTACTTTGTGCCCAGGAGAGGGGAATTCAGTTTTTGGCTTTAACTATGTAGTGCCCATACTTTGTTTCTCGAATAAAAGATTCTTTAAGGTAAACAATGCCTCGAAGTTCTTTGGAAGAGTTTCATCTGACGGAACCATGACACCAAGATTCTGGAGACACAGGCCTCAGTGTGTACGATTCAGGAAAATTCCAATACTCTACCTGTTTGTGAGTGTGGAGCAATTCTTGAGCTATAGTGGTAGCCATGAAAGCTTGACGACTAGCTGTGCTGGGCTGAAGAACAAGTGATAACCCAGCTACTAGTTGGACTCCAATATCGGTGATGGTCACTTTGTCGTCCAACACCGTCACAGTCTTCTCGGCCAAGATGGAGTCAGATAGTGGAGAAAGGACCTTTGGAAGTCAACAGAGAGATGCTCTTAGGAATATATCGAAGTTACGCTGTCATTTTTTTCCTCAAATACCTTTAGAGAATGGAAGATCAAGGCAGGAATGTTCTCCTACCAAGATGATAGACTGACCTGGACCATTGTCATGCCAACTTCCTGCCCAACCAGAACCTTGCCTCCTTGTAACTGGGCCACATGAGGTTTCTCAAGCTTCATAAAGTCCGTCACCAAATCTGTTATGTCAACCTGCCAGTCGGAGCCCAGCAAATAGGACAGTTGCCCTGATGGGCTGGCATCTTCAGCCACAAACTGGGTGAGGACCCGCACCATGGCGTGCTGGTACTGGAGGGTGCAACCTCTTCCCTTCCGCTCATCTCCATCTTCATCATCACTCTCCCGTGTCAATCTGAAAAATTAGCATTTTTAAATTGACTTCACGCCCAATGAGCTGAATAGGCACATCACACTTCAAAGATGCCATGGCTTCTTCCACAAAGAAGAGGCTCTTATAGGGAGGCTCACTATGGTCAACTGCTCTTTGGATAAGACAATTCATCGTTGGTTCATGGACCAAACTCCTCCAACAAAGGCTTCTTCTAGGGAAGAATTTGTAAAAGCTTGAACCAATTAAATTTGTTTGTTGACTTCTGAAATAGAATTGCCCTCCCCCAATAATTATATAAACTACATTAAGAAGAGATAGAAATATAGAGATAGAGATGTTAGAGGGACAGCTAGAGAGATATATGATATAGACAT
>NW_015388050.1:301762-303047 GCF_001527695.2 Protobothrops mucrosquamatus
ATATATATATATATATATATATGAGATATCTATAGAGATAAAAATAGAGGGAGAGAGAGATGATAAAGACATCTGTCTGTCTGTCTGTCTCAGATAGAGATCTATAGAAATAAAGATAGAGAGGAAGGTGATAGAGATCTATCTATATCTATCTATCTATCTATCTATCTATCTATCTATCTATCTATCTATCTATCTATCTATCTATCATCATATCTCTCTCTCTTTCTCTCTATCTTCTGTCATCTATCATCTATCTATCTATCTATCTATCTATCTATCTATCTATCTATCTATCTATCTATCTATCTATCTATCTATCTATCTATCTATCTATCTATCTATCTATCTATCTATCTACTATCATCTATCATCTATCTACCATCTATCTATCTTCTATCATCTGTCTATCATCTATCATCTATCTACCCTCTACCTATCTATCTTTCAGAAAGATTGATGCTGATATTTCCTGAATCCAATCCAACATGGACCACTGCACCATGCCCTCTAGAATTGGGGAAAGACTGAGCTGGATCACCCTAGGGAATATGAGATCCCTTTCCCAATCCCCTTTATAAACTCATCTTCCTTATCTACAGAAAGAAGGGAAAGAAGCAGAACAGTGGATTGAAAAAAGAAGGCGCAACAGAGACAGAAGGACACGAAGTCCTTTGGACGTAGACAGAGGCCACAAATCTTGAGCCAACCAACCAAAACCCACCTCTGGTTGGAAACAACGGGGACCCTCCAGCCTTTGACCTGATTCAGCTCCGTGTCCGACACATCAATCTGAAGAGGCAGGCGTGGGACCCAAACGGCCAGCCTCAAGGGGGCACTGAGATACTGGTACGTGAAGTTCACCACAGCGTTCACCTTTCCTTTCATCTCTTTGCCATTGACAAAAACGTAGTCGCATCGGTCGGACACCTAAGAAAAGAACGAAAACAGGAGGAGGTCAGGAAGGAATCAGGGGACGTCCTCGAGTGGGTCTGGCATGGATTGGAGGAGATCTTTGGGGCACATCTGGAATTTTGAGAGCCAGGGATGGGCCTTTGGACAAAATCATGGCCGTGATCAGACCACACCCATTTAGTTTTTGAGCCCTGGGCCCATTTAGTAAGGCTTTGGTGATGCTCAAATGATTTCACTGGAAATATACCTGATACAATGTGCATGATTAACCAATTGCAAGGTTATCTATCTATCTATCTATCTATCTATCTATCTATCTATCTATCTATCTATCTATCTATCTATCTATCTATCTATCTATCTATCTATC
>NW_015388050.1:303451-313906 GCF_001527695.2 Protobothrops mucrosquamatus
TCTATCTATCTATCTATCTATCTATCTATCTATCTATCTATCTATCTATCTATCAGCTATCCAGCTATCATTCCCTGTATCATCTCTCTCTCTATCATCTGCCTATCCATCCATCCATTATCTATCTCTGCCACCCAGCTTGTCCCCAGCATGTTAACAGAAGAGAAAACTCAGTGGTCTGTAAAATTCAACACTGATTAAAGAAGCGATTACGGATATCTCTCTGAAATTGGCTATGCTAATGTGTGCTTCTATTCTGGGACAATATTTACATGCTAAATAATAAATCCAGTTCAACGCTGGCGGCGAGAAGGCGGGAGGCTGCCCTGAGGTTGAATGAAAAGAAAAGTTCAGAAGCACAAAACCAACCATAAAAAAGAGATAATGGTCCATCACAGGAGGAATTATTTTTTTTGCCGCGTGTTCTTTGTAAAGTTCTGGGGATTTGTAATATCTCAAGGGAGAAAAAAAAAGTAGTGCTGTTTTGGGAAATAATAACAAGGATCACTATTAATCACTGCTTGGAGATGCAATAGGCTGATCCATTAAGACATCCTAGGTTCTTGGGAAGAATTTGGTAAGAATGAATGCCAACATCTGCTAAAGAACTGGCAGCTGGATTTGGAGTCCTTCCCAAGGACCTGGGATAGGCAGATGTTGTTTGCAAAGATAGTACCAACAGTAGAAGATGCCTTGGGTATAATTGCAAAACATCTGGAGCACCACTTGAACACCATTGGCATTGACAAACACAGCATCAGTCAATTGCAAAAGGTAGCTTGACTTGGAACAGCTTACATCTTGCAACAACACCTTCAACACCATCAAAGGACAACATCTGTGTATGGGAAGGACTTGATAGGTAGACACAAATGCCAAAGCCAATCTAAACATCTGGCTGACCGTGCAATCCATCATAATAATAGAGTTGTGGTGTCCCAATGGTGCTTTTTCAAAAGGCAACTGGACTTTATTTTTCCCTGAAGACGTTTCACTTCTCATCCAAGAAGCTTCTTCGGTTCTGACTGAATGACGGAGGAGGTTTATCTGTCCAAGTGTCCTCAATGACTCTCAGAAAGAGTGCTAATGACCAGATGACTGCAAGGAATATAAATCCTTCCAACGTCCACCATTCAGAACTGAAGAAGCTTCTTGGTTGAAAAGCGAAATGTCTTCAAGGAAAACCAAAGAAAGTCTAGTTGCCTTTTGAAACAAACGAACAAACTTTGAGACAACCATGACCCGGAAGACTGAGAATCACCATAGATGTTTAGACTTCTTGATGAATAGAATAGAATAGAATAGAATAGAATAGAATAGAATGGAATGGAATGGAATGGAATGGAATGGAATGGAATGGAATGGAATGGAATAGGAGAGGAGAGGAGAGGAGAGGAGAGGAGAGGAGATAATAGAATTAGATTAGAAGAGAAGAGAAGAGAAGAGAATAATAGAAGAGAAGAGAATTAGAAAAGAAGAGAAGAGAAAATAGAATAGAATAGAATTAGAGTAACAAAGAATAGAATAGAATAGAATAGAATAGAAAATAGAATAGAATACAGAATAGAATAGAATAGAATAGAATAGAATAAATAGAATAGAATAGAATAGAATAGAATAGAATAGAATAGAATAGAATAGAATAGAATAAAATTACAGTAGAGTAACATAGAATAGAATAGAATAGAATAGAATAGAATAGAATAGAATAGAGCTGGAAGGGACCTTGGAGGTCTTCTAGTCCAGCCCCCCTGCTTAAGCAGGAGAACCTACACCATCTCAGACAGGTGATTGTCTGAGATTGTCTAGAAGATTGTTGCTGGGTAAGTTAGTATAAAATCGAGATGGAATAAACTTCCCTTATACCACTAAACTGAGTTGATGGGAGGTATTGATCAAGTACGAAGTGCAAAGAATAAAGCATTAAAATGGCCTTGTTCCTAACTAGTCACCTTTTCTCATAATTTAGCACTCATTGGCAAGAAGTGAATAAACCCCAGAAGGATGTTGCAAGTCTGATAACTCAGTTCCTTTTCATTGTAGCATCTAACACCTCCTGGTGTCTTTGCTTAATTAAACAATATCCTATCTATAAATCCTCGGGCTTTAAAGAATGCAATAAGGGATTTTATTTTGGGGAAAACAAAGGGACAAGCAGCCTTGGTCCATGAACTCATGAAAGCTTCCTGCTACCCCGGATAGAGGCAATAAAATATTGCTCCCAGACACCAGATCCAACATCTGTCTCTTCTTTATCAAGCTGCTTTCATCACAAGAAAAAGGGACAGCATACAAATAAAGGCGGAATAAAGAAAATGAAGGTCAAAATAATTCTTTTTGTCACAGCCAGTTCGCATTGTCAGCATGTCACCATGCCTAGTGTGGAGCTGATGATGGTTTGGGGCACCGTGCCTTGTAACATAGTCTTGTTCAGCGGTAAGAAAAGGAGTGAGAAAGGAAGTTAAAAGTAGGAGACGGCTCACAAGATCATGGGTGATCTCAGAAAGATGCCTGAAGCTCACACAGATCCTGCATTCCTGCCTGGACTCACGCAAGATCTCAATCTGTTAACCCAGAAATTTAACAAGATTGGGAGATCATTGGAAGATTTTGCCCATTGGAAGTCTCTTACAAGTTAGGGATTATGGACCATTTGCCCACTGGGAAATCTCGTAAGAATTGGGGATTATGGGATGTTTGCCCACTGGGAAATCTCGTAAGAGTTGGGGATTATGGGACATTTGCTCACTGAGAAATCTGATAAAGAGTCAGGGATCACAGGATAAAGAGTCAGGATCATAATTTGTTGAGGATCATGGGATATTTGCACATTGAAAAAATCTCACGAGAGTTGGGGGTGATGGGATATTTGGTTGACTTCTAAGACAATGGAAAGCAGGATGGATGCAGCTTGTTATGGATCTCCATCATGGCTAAGCAGGAATTTCAACCTGAACCTCTACAATCCTAGTCCAACATTCAAAACATCTACTGTACATCCGGTCCTCCAAACTTCAAGTTTAGCAACTGCTGAATTTGACGATCAGGTGGAAACTACCAGAGATATACACATATTTTATATTAGCATCACTGTTAGGGGAGATACTAAAAAGTATGGATTTTTACTAACTTCCTCAGGTTTATTAGCATTCCTTACCCTTTAAAGAGGCATGCAGGAAAAGGAGAGAAAGAGAGAGACACTTGTGTCTTTAAAATCCTAACACAGCCCTGATCCTCTGGGTTGACCTACTCAGATGTATCTGAGGGGTCCTTGGTGCTCTCTGGGCTTGCTTGCTTTCTTGCAGACATTTCATTATCCAAACTAGGTAACATCATCAATGCGAGGAGGAGGAGGAGGAGGAGGAAGAGGAAGAGGAAGAGGAAGAAGAAGGGAGGAAGAAGAGGAGGAGGAGGAAGAAGAAGATGAAGGGAGGAAGAGGAAGAGGAGGAAGGAAGAGGAAGAGGAGAAGGAGGAGGAGGAAGATGAAGGGAGGAAGAGGAGGAGGAAGAAGATGAAGAAGAAGGGAGGAAGAGTAAGAGGAGAAGGAGGAGGAGGACTGTGGGGTCCTTGTTGCTCTCTGAGCTTAGAGGTTTTCATTACCCAAACTAGGTGACATCATCAGTGCAAGGAGAGAGTGGGATTTGTGGGAAGGAGGAGAAGGATGAGGAGAAGAAGAGGAAGAGGAAGAACAAAAGGAGGAGGAGGAGGACGACGATGACGATGACAACGACGACTATGGGGTCCTTGGTGCTCTCTGAGCTTGGTGGTTTTATTGCAGACCTTTCATTAGTCTAGCACTGACAAGGTTACCTAGTTGGCTCATGAAACATCTGCAAGAAAACCACCAAGCTCAGAGAGCGCCAAGGACCCTCCATTTCAACCCTGAGCTACAGATATTCTCCTTTATTATATGTATCTTCTCTGTTGGCTTCCTTGCTGCCAACCTTAGCACATGCTCAACTCACTTGCACTTGAACAGACACAGAAATAAATAGAAGAAATTTGACTGCCAAAACAAGGCTTGTTTCAAATCTGAGCAATCTGTTCCAGACAGGGAAGCGATTTCTTTTTCCCCCTCAAGTTTTGCAAAATAAAAATAGCTGGCTCCTTTTCTAAGTTTCTAGGAAGGGAAGAAGTTCCCAAGGTCCAGAATGGAACTCTCATTATTCATAGGCACCAAGAAAGCATCTTAGCGGAATCTTGCTGAGCCAGCAAAAATGTGGGCTATTCTTTATGTTTTAGTGCCACTGTAAATATCTTCTGGTCCACTTTTTAAAAGGTTAGACCCATCCTTGGGAGATTGAGCACTTTTATAACTTCAGGGAGGAGTGTAAATTCAGAATTCAAAGAAGGCGAGTGCGGTATATAACCCAAACCAGGAGAGAGATAGGAAAAAAATTGGCTGGACATCCTGGAACATCAGTCACACTTCAAGTGTGTTACTTATATTGTTAAGGATGGAGAATTACCAGCTTGTCAACGATATATATGTTTTATGTACCAGCCTTTGTTGGAAGGGTATACCAAGAGGTAGAGCAAGGGTGGATGTATGAAATATTAAATCTCACTCTTCCAGAATTGGGTATGTCTAGTTTAATGAAGAGAAGGACGAGGGGTGACATGATAACAGTGTTCCAATATCTCAGGGGCTGCTCCAAAGAAGAGGGAGTCAAGCTATTCTCCAAAACACCAGAAGGCAGGACAAGAAGAAATGGATGGAAACTAACCAAGGAGAGAAGCAACCTAGAACGAAGGAGAAACTTCATGACTGTTAGAACAATTAAACAGCCAAATGGCTGTCCGGTCTCTTCTTAAAAGCTTCCAGTGTTGGAGCATTCACCGCTTCTGGAGGCAGGTTGTTCCACTGGTTAATTGTTCTAACTGTCAGGAAAGTTCTCCTTAGTTCTAGGTTGCTTCTCTCCTTGGTTAGTTTCCATCTGTTGCTTCTTGTCCTGCCTTCAGGGGCTTTGGAGAATAGGTTGACCCTCCCTCTTCTTTGTGGCATCCCCTGAGATATTGGAAGATTGCTATCATGTCCCCCCTCGTCCTTCTCTTCACTAGACTAGCCATGCCCAGTTCCCTCAATTCTTCATGATGTGGTTTAGCCTCCAGATCCCTAATCATCTTTGTTGCTCATCTCTGCACACTTTCCGGGGTTCATTTCACGGAAATGTTTCTACTTGTCGAAGACGGAGTGCACAGTATTTCAAGACACAACAGGAAAATAGTGTAGGAACAACACAAAAGAAGAATAGGATCGAAACAGAGCCTTTGCTTTGCTGCGAGAGTATTCTAGGTTTAATTGAAATAAGACTCAGAAGATTATTACCCTTTTATATTTGTAATGCTCAGGATTTTATGACCTAGTTCAGGGGTAGGCAACCTTGGCTCTTTTATGACTCGTGGACTTCAACTCCCAGAATTCCTGAGCCAGCCACGCTGAGGGGAAAGGGAGAGGTTTCCAAGCTGAGCCATGCTGGCTCAGGAATTCTGGGAGTTGAAGTCCACAAGTCATGAGGGGGCCATAGTTCCCCCATGCTGGCTCAGGAATTCTGGGAGTTGAAGTCCACGAGTCATAAAAGAGGCAAGGTTGCCTACCCCTGGCCTAGTTCACCAGAACAAAGATGGAAATTTAAGGCAGGTTGTAATCTTTGACAGACTAAGGACCATACCTGTGGTAGAGATGCTGCATCATCAGAAGGAAGTTCTGAGATTTGAGAATGACAGATCGGTAGCCACACAGTTTGGGGCTTTCTATACATATTAGGAAGATCGGGCACTAAAATATATAGATGTCAGTTCAAGAAGGTTTCATAAATATGTATCTTCAACAGAAAGCTTGAAGGGTTGGTAGACAATGGTAACCAGACAAAGCCTCAAATTGCCTTGAGCCAAAGGAAGGTTGGCTGCATTATTAATACGGAGGCATTAAAATCCAGCAGGGATTCTTTAATAGCTGGAGCTACATATATTATCTCTATGGTTTACCTCAATGGTTTTCAGATATATTTTCAAGCAGCTCTAATTACATCCGATTTCAGGTTGGGCTCTAACCAGGAATACAAATAACCTAGCTATTTTATAACATAACTCTTTAATTCACCTCAGGCATTCCTTACTGCTGAACTGAAGCTCAGCGGTTCCTCCAGATCACCTCTGCATCCATATAAAGCCAACAGTGTCAACACAAACACAAAAAAGGGGTGTGAGAACCCAGTATGCCCTCAGGAAAGTTTTGGCTGTTTGCTTATCAAGTGGAGAAGAAAAGGCAATACCAGCAAGTAAACCTTGACCAGAAAGATGGGACAAGAATCAACAAACTATCTTGACCCAACTAGGTCATAGTTGACCATGGAAGCGCAGAGCGGAAGGACAGAGACCCAACTCTTCAAATATATCCCCCGTGGCTGATGATCCTAGCACTTACTTTAACCACCTCTTCAGCAGACTTGCATTCCACCGATTCAGAGATATCCACCACCATGTTGTTTTCTTCAACAGAAACCACCTTGATGGGGACAGCAACTGTCTTCCCAGTGAGAATGGCTGTGTTCAAGATATCCGTGTCCTGGAACGCAATGGAAACAAAAGCAGATGTCAACGTAACATTGGTTGAGAGACGTTCTCCTGAGGGTCAATGACCATTTAGTCAAAGTTCAAAGCAGGGTTGGGTCGTTGTGGAAGGAAGCTTCCTCTCTTGGGTGTCAGCCAAGGGCCACTGGAAAAACTGGGCAGGATATCATTTTGGGTTTGGCTAGTCCAAAGAAAAGAAGAAATAGGGGACAAATGATAGCAGCATTCCAGTATTTGAGGGGCTGCCACAAGGCAGAGGGGGTCATGTTATTCTCCAAAGCACCAGAGGGAAGGACGAGAAACAATGGATGGAAACTGATCAAGGAGAGAAGCAACCTGGAACTAAAGAGAAACTTCCTGACAGTGAGGACAATCAACCATTGGAACAGCTTAATCCCAGAAATCGTGGGCGCTCCATCACCGGAAACTTTTAAAAAGAGACTAGACATTCACCTATCTGAGATGGTGTAGGTTCTCCTGCTTGAGCAGGGGGCTGGACTAGAAGACCTCCAAGGTCCTTCCCAGCTTCTATTCTATTCTATTCTATTCTATTCTATTCTATTCTATTCTATTCTATTCTATTCTATTCTATTCCATTCCATTATTCTATTCTATTCTATTCCATTCCATTATTCTATTCCATTCCATTATTCTATTCTATTCTATTCTATTCTATTCCATTCCATTATTCTATTCTATTCTATTCTATTCTATTCTATTCTATTCTATTCTATTCTATTCTATTCTATTCCATATCCTATCCTATCCTATCCTATCCTATTTTGTATATTCTATTCTATTCTATTCTATTCTATTCTATTCTATTCTATTCTATTCTATTCTATTCCATTCCATTCCATTCCATTCCATTCCATTCCATTCCATTCTATCATTATTCCATTCCATTCCATTCCATTCCATTCCATTCTATTCTATTCTATTCTATTCTATTCTATTCTATTCTATTCTATTCTATTCTATTCTATTCTAGCCAACATTATCTTGACTTGGAAGAATCAGACTACGATAAAACCCCAGTGTTGTATCAAACGAAAATGTCCAAATGATAATAGTAATCTCAGAAGAAGGATGTGAAAACCACTTCCATGTTGCTCCTAAAATAATTACTGAGCACACCAGGAGCCGAGCTGAATTGAGAATTTACATTTACATCTAAATTAAACCAATGATTAAAATAATATCCTGTCTTCAGCAGGTATCTGTAAGAATTCTAGAAAAGGGATATCATTAACTCTTGGTCAAATAAGGTAACATGTTTCCCCCCCCTTCCCATAAAGTTTTGCCCAACTGTTTTGCTTTTTCATTTGAAGGAAATATTTCCAAAACAGAGCAGAGAGATAGAAATAAATGATCCATAGATTGGCATCAAACCATCTGAAAAAAAAGAGGCTGCCATTTAAATGCTAAACACATCAATTCCAAAACATTTGTACAGTTTAACTTTGCTCCTGTTCCGTAACATTTAGAGGACATTTACGATCTCTCTGTCATCAGAGATTAAGAAATGCGTATGAAAAATGCAGGGATGGAAAATGCTGCCAGATTTTTCTTCCTTTTTCCAAATCGAAGCAAATGGACCAATCGTTGAATAAATGGCAGGTTGGGGCGAGATCTGTAGATTTCTAATTTCAGTTGCTGCCCAGCTTGGAGAAGGAAAGAAAAAAAAATATTCATCCTCATTATCAGGCTTTTCATAAGAGCTCTGAGCTAAATAAGAAATAAATTGATTTTTTTTTAGGTTGTTTAATCTTCGCTACCCCTTCCTTCCCACATTTTATCGCTTCTCATGAGAACATCAGAGACCCCTGGAAAGACCAGACAACCCCTAACTCTAGCAAGTGACTAGATTTGAGGGTGATAGTTATATAAAATTAAAAACAGAAATGGTTAAGGAGAGGCTGTTTCTGTCTGATGGCTAGCTTAAAACAAAACCCAAAGAATTGCCTACAGTTTCCAATAGTTCATCTGCAATCCTTCTTCTTCTTCTTGTGCCATATCCGTTATCGGACGTTGGCAGTCATGTTGGCGATCCTGTTTTTATCAGCAGCCGCACGAAAAAGGGCTGCTGAGTTTTGTCCAAACCAGTCCCTTAGATTTTGAAGCCACGATGTTCTTCTTCTGCCTGGACCTCATTTGCCTTCAATCTTTCCCTGGAGGATTAAATGGAGTATGCCGTATTTTTCTGGGTGTCACATCATCTGCAATGCCCACTTCAAACCCAAGAATACCCTGAGGCAGAAGCTTGTCCAACCCAAGGATAAAACACCCCGATACACACTGAGCAACATGGTGTATGCAGTACAATGTGTTGAGACATGTGCAGATCTGTACATTGGGGAAACAAGACCACCACTTCATAAACACATGGCACAACATAGGAGAACAAACCTATCAGGACAAGATTCAGTAGTCCATCTGCATTTGAAAGACAAAAGGCCACTTTTTCGAAGGCAGCAAAGTCCACATTTTGGACAGAGAGGACCTCTGGTTTGAAAGAGGGGTCAAAGAGGCCATCTAGCAGCCCTCTCTCAACAGAGGGGGAGGGATACGACACCATCTTTCTCCAGTCTACAACACAAGTCCTTTCAACAGTTCCAAGAAGGCTCCATACCCATTTGCACCACTCAGGTGGCCTTGAGGACACAGATACACCTCCAAGTGGCCTCAACGACTCTCTAAAACAGACATGTCAAACTCGTGACGTCACGTGATGTCGCGCAACGTATCGGAGCTTTTTACCCATTGCCGGCAATGGGGTGGGCACGGTTTTCTCGTGACGCGTCCGGCCCATCGGCCGGCAAGTTTGACACCTCTGCTCTAAAAGAATGCAAATGACCAGCTATCTGCAAGGAATATAAATCCTTCCATTCCCCACTATCCAGTCAGAGCTGAAGAAGCTTCTGGGATGAGAAGCGAAACATCTTCAAAGAAAAACAAGAAAGTCCAGTTGCCTCTTGGAAAAGCACCTTTGGGACATTCATCTACAATGGTTCCAAAACTTTGGTTCTTCCAAGACCAAGTCTCAAGGCAGTTTCTTTCCCTGTACATCATTGTCATCAGCGAACAAAAAAAAGACCACATATTTATAGAATCAGGGGATCATGAATGGACAATAAAGGTAGTTATTCATCCAAGAATGTACAGTTGCAGACCAAAATATGCAAAAAAAAAAGGTACTAAAAAACAGAAGAAAACAACCAATGGGCAAGAACCACTTCAAGTACTGGTCCACCAGGATGAAATAAACACTGTTTGACATGCTGATGGGACAGGTGGTGGAGAGGCTGATGGCAAAGTAGAACATGTAATATTCATAGGGATTAAGAATCAGGTTCAAACTCAGGCCACCAGTGGGAGGAAACTGGACTTTGTTGCGATATAAAAAAAAAACATTCTGGTAAAATCCGTTCTTAAATTGAGGTTTTCACTGGGCCAGGAAGGTAGGAGATGGGAGAACCCATATCTGTATGAGATCAGCTTGGAGCTTGTAAACCAGCTTCATCCATTGGGCCTCTTGGGGGGACAGGAAGTCCAGTGCAATGTTGTACTCGCTGTAGTTTGTTCTGCCTTGTAAGCAGCAGAGGTTCCACTCTGAAATGATACCAAATAAACTGCCAAAGATGTTGTTTGTCAGCTAAGGAAAGATGGCATGCAGTTGCTTGGCGGGAAAATCTTCAGTGATTGTCATGAGATCATGGCACCGCTGAGCAAAAGGCTTGTTTAGATAGCCTTTAAACTAGTTAGCAGGTAGCTGGGCAGAGGGACACAAACCACCTCCTCCACCTCCTCTTCCTTTCCACAAATCCCACTCCTTTCTAGTACTGATGACGTTCCCTAGTTGGGTAGTGAAATATCTGCAA
>NW_015388050.1:316088-348680 GCF_001527695.2 Protobothrops mucrosquamatus
TCCTATTCCTATTCCTACTCCTACTCCTTTTTGAGTAATAAAGAGAAGGATGGATAGATAACAGACTACCAGCTGGGGCAATTTTAAGATTAACTGCAAAGAAGATAGGCTGGAAGGGAACAAACAAAACAAGCAGTCATGATTTCTAGCTGGCGAGACAGACCAGCAGTCTCTCTCTCTCTCTCTTTTTCTGGCCAATTGCTAAACTGAAAATGATATTTCTCAGGTAGCCAAAAGGTGTAATTTCCTAGCAAGACCCTGACTTTCAAAATATGATCGGTGCCATTCACCTCCCCCTCAGTGCCAGGAAGAAGAAAAGTTGGAATAGACTTTAACTTTTGAGGAAAAAAGGAATAGAAATAGTCTCTCTCTCCTTCCTTCCTTCCTTCCTTCCTTCCTTCCTTCCTTCCTTCCTTCCTTCCTTCCTTTCCCCTTCCTTCCCTCATCCTCCCTTTCCTTCCTTCCTTCCTTCCTCCTTCTCTCTTTCCTTTCTTCTTTCTCTTTTCTTTTTTCTTCCTTCCATTTCTCTCCCTCCCTCCCTTCCTTCCTTTCTTCCTTCTTTTCCCTTCCTTCCCTCTCATTCTCCCTTTCCTTCCTTCCTCCTTCTCTTTCCTTTCTTCTTTCCCTTTTCTTTTTTCTTCCTTCCATTTCTCTCCTTTCCTTCCTTCCTTCCTTCTCTCTTTCCTTTCTTCTTTCCCTTTTCTTTTTTCTTCCTTCCATTTCTCTCCCTTCCTTCCTTCCTTCCTTCCTTCCTTCCTTCCTTCCTTCCTTCCTTCCTTCCTTCCTTCCTTCCTTCCTTCCTTCTTCTCAGAGGTGGTGGACTCTTGTACTCAACAAGAATTTCATTTTATGCTTCAATGAATGAAGGAATGAAGGAATGGATGCTAGACAGATAGATAGACAGACCTCTAGGCAGTAAATACTCAGAAAGAAGAAATGACGGAAAATTGTAAAGCTGCTCCTGGATGAAGAATGACTTCGTAAAATCTAGTTTTACAGCACCCACAACATGAAAATGCACTCTCTCTTTCTCTCAGAAAGACAATTCCTTCCACACCCTTGGTACCCCAGGCCTTTTAAAAGCAAAATTGAAAATGTAAAAAGTTACATACACAGCCCATTGGTGGAAACTAAAGTTATTCATTTGGTAATTTACTTAACAGCCATGGGATAATAGCTGCCCTCCACAAGAATCATGGCTTCCAAACACCAACAAAGCAACACGCATGAATGTTTTATAAGGGAACACACATTCACACACGTTGTCAAGGGACTTCCTCATCCTAAACACAGACCAGATGGTTTCCCCCCCCCTCAGAAAAAAAATATCCAAATGTTCACAGCTCCAGTGTTGCTGAACTGGAGCTTCTAATGCAGTCAATTTTTCAGGGGCGAAAGGATAGACAAACACACAAACAGATAGATAGATGGACGGACAGACAGGCAGATGGGTGGACAGGCTGCTTGGCCTGTTGACAGACAGATGAACAGATGAATGAAGGCCATATAAGTGTCGCAGGATAATGTTGCAGGATCTAATCTGGGTCAGCCATGGGGACCAGAAGTTTAATCTTCCGAACGCCGCCCAGAGTCTACCATAAGAGGACAAATTATGTGCTACAAAGGTCCCTTGGCAGTGGGAGATTCTTTTAATATAATCTACTAGATCCCCTGCATGGATTGCCCCTGTGACTGTGTAGGACAGATGGGGAGGAAGCTAACCACCAGTGTGCAAGGACACAAGTGAGACCCAAACTCATTGGTAGCCTCACATTGCCATGAACAAGGGCATACACTCAATTTCACAGCTACTAAGATTGTTGGCTGAGCAGGTACAAAAATAGCCTTGGAAGACAATCCTCTGGTCCTGGTGACCAAACCAGACTGGATCCTGCAGACAAACAGACATACGAACAGGCGGGTGGAGGGGGCAGACAGATAGATGAACAGAACTAAAAGGACAGGATAGATCAGGGGCGTCAACCTGCCGGCCCACGGGCCAGATACGTCATGGCAAAACCACGTCCACCCCATTGCCAGCAATGGTAAATAAGTCGCGATACGTCGTGACACGTCACATGACATTGCGAGTCTGATACCCCTGGGATAGATGGACAGACAGACATAATAACAGAATTGCATGGGACCTTGGAGGTCTTCTAGTCCAACCCCCCCCCCCCCGGCTCAAGCAGAAGACCTTGTACTATTTCAGACAAATGGCATTTGCAGAAAACGGAGTAGTTCCTGTTTTATTTTATACCTTTGCCACAAATGATGAGGAAGGCTGAGGACATCTCTAAAAAAGGATTAATAATTGCTGAACTTCTGCCTACTTGCAGTAAGACAGATGCCTGCTCATCCAAACTGCAACGTGGCCATTTTTCCCTAATAGAGAATTTCAGAAGACGTACCGGCGTAATAAATTGTAATAAAAGCGCATTTATTATTTATTCATGTTTTGGGAGGTGACGAAGCCTGCTGAAGGACAATCAGCGCTGCTAAATCAAGGAGGGGACGATGATGGGCTAGGAAGCTGGCAGACTGAAAAACCCACTGTCCATCTTTTCCTGTCGTTGGCCAACACTTCCCTTCTCTCTTAGTGCCATGATGGTGGCTCATCAGATGGTGTGGCCGTCACAAAGATCAGCCATTTGTCTGAAATGGTGTAGGGCAGTGATGGCAAACCTTTTAGAGACTGAGTGCCCAAAACCCGCTCCCCCAGCCCCGTCCCTGCTCCGCCCTGCCCACTGGGCCACCCACCACCTCCACAGCCTGCCACAGATCACCCAGGCAGCCCAGCAGCGCCATGGTGGCCACGCCCTCCGCCCATGCCCCGTAGCAGCATCTGCGCGCGACGGGGCGCAAGGGCAGAGTCTTGTCCCCGCTGCCCGGCTACCATGTCCTTTGTTGCGCTGCTTCGCGTGGGCTGCACCCAGGGGCGACTCTCCTCTGGAAGGGCTTCTGGTGAGGAGGGGGCCGTGGGGGGAGGCGAGGCTGGGGCGACAGCATGCGTGCCCACAGAGAGGGCTCTGAGTGCCACCTCTGGCACATGTGCCATAGGTTCGCCACCACTGGTATAGGGTTTCCTGCCTGAGCAGGGGGTTGGACTAGATGACCTACAAGGTCCCTTCCATCATCCTCATCCTCATCCTCATCATCGTTGTTGTTGTTGTTGTTGTTATTATTATTATTATTATTATTATTATTATTACTATTATTATTATTATGGATCATCGCACAGTCAGCCAGATGTTCAGACTGGATCTGGCATTTTGTCTACCTATCGATTTTCCAAGCTTGACAGGCTGCTGAAGAGAACAGTGTTTATATGGCCAAATGCTGGCCTGAAGATACTTCAGTCTCTGTTTGGAAATGTCACATGCAAACATGCATACAAGAGAAAAGTTTTACATGTATCCGTAGTTGAGCCTTACGTAAGTGTGCCTTTGTGAATTATTCAGCAGGGAACTGTCGGATTGAAGGCCAGCCGAACTGAACACAAACAGATCTGGACTTTCCAATTAGGTCCTGTCACTTGTTCAAACAGGATTAAGGCTGTCGAAAAGCCAGGCTAATGCACTTAAGAGCTTTGAAAAAGCATCAGGAATAAAATACGGTAAACCTAAAAATTCCACCAGCTAAAGAGGAAAGAGGCTTATCAGGAAAGAAAGAGGCCTTAAGTTAAAAAAAATACACACACACACACACACCAGAGTGACAAATTGCCCAGGTCTCTCTGTTTTACAAATCACAGTTCTGCACAGTGAATTCTCCTTCCCCCCCCCCCTCAGATCGTAATAATCTTCTACATGTAAATAAATAAACGCGGATGCCTCTCAGCAAATCTGTCACTTTAATTTTGCCGTTTGATGCGTTCTCGGCCAGCCTTGCTTTCCTGGTTTGCCATTTGTCATCCAGCCATTTTTTTTGGGGGGGGGGGGGAAATGCATCACGGAGATTGTGCAGGTTGTACCACAAAAGAGATTGTGTGGGTTGCGCCAGAAAAAAATGCATCACAAGGAAGCCCAGAAACTTAGCTCTCCAAATTAGAAGACTTATCTGGATTGAATATTTCTGCACCTTAAAAATGCTTCTGAAAAGACACCATGTTTTTTCTACATTTGTCACTACTAAATCTGGGGAGTGGGGTTGACCCAGTTTGATGGACAAAACTTGAGAATGGTGGGAAAAGAGAAAAAGCACCAGAGGGCAGGACAAGAAACAATGGTTGGAAACTCATCAAGGAGAGAAGCAACCTGGAACTAAGGAGAAACTTCCTGACAGTGAGAACAACTAACCAGTGGAACAACCTGCCTCCAGAAATCGTGGGCGCTCCATCACTGGAGATCTTTAAGAAGAGAGTGGACAATCACCTCTCTGAGATAGTGTAAGTTCTCCTGCTTAAGTGGAGGGCTGGACTAGAAGACCTCCAAGGTCCTGTTCTATTCTATTCTATTCTATTCTATTCTATTCTATTCTATTCTATTCTATTCTATTCTATTCTATTCTATTCTATTCTACTTTACTCTACTCCAATATTCTATTCTATTCTATTCTATTCCAATATTCTATTCTATTCCAATATTCTATTCTATTCTATTCTATTCTATTCTATTCTATTCTATTCTATTCTATTCTATTCTATTCTACTTTACTCTACTCTACTCTACTCCAATATTCTATTCTATTCTATTCTATTCTATTCTATTCTATTCTATTCTATTCTATTCTATTCTATTCTATTCTATTCTATTCTATTCCTATTCCATTCCATATTCTATTCTATTCTATTCTATTCTATTCTATTCTATTCTATTCTATTCTATTCTATTCTATTCTATTCTATTCTATTCTATTCTATTCCTATTCCTATTCCTATTCCTATTCCTATTCCTATTCCTATTCCTATTCCTATTCTAAGCTTCATTTGTCTACCAGTTGACTCTGAGATCCCTAGATGGACAGAGACCTCAGAAACACTTGAATGACATGGGCATTGACACAATCTCTATTAGTCAATTGCAAAAGGCAGCTTGACTTGCAATAGGTGACATCCTGCGACGAGACCTTTAACACCATCAAACATCCATATATGCCTAATCCCAGGTCCTTGGGAAGACTCAATAGGTGGACAAAAATGCCAAATCCAGCCTAAACATCTGGCTTATTGCGCAACCAACTATAATAATAATAACAACAACAAGTCCACTAGTCTGGATGGTAGACATGACAGTACCTGGAGACAACAGAAGAGAAGAGAAAGAACAAAATACAAAGACCTGCAAATAGAAGTAGAACGATTGTGGCAAAAGAAAGCAAAGATAGTATCAATGGTCATAGGCGCCTTGGGTGCAATCCCCAAACAACTGGCGCATCACTTGGACACCTTCGGCATTGACAACATCCCCATCAGTCAATTGCAAAAGGCAGGTTTACAGTTGACATCCTATGATGAGAAACTGTAACACCATCAAACAACATCATCTGCCTAGCCCAGGTCCTTGGGAAGGACTCGATGCGTGGACAACAATGCCAAATCTAGTCTGAACATCTGACTGGGCTGTGTGACCAACCATCATCCTCATAATAATCCCAAAACTGTTCCTTGATTCCCCCCCACCCTGTGCCAAATTGGCATGAATTTTCTTTCCCCCTCTTTTTTTCCCCAAGCTTCCAAACTCACAGAGCTGATTTGGATATATCTGAGCAGATGGCAGCCTCCAACTTTTTCCTTTGAAGCTCCAGTTTTTCTCACCCCGCAACTCCGAGCAAGGGAATTGTCAGGTAATCAGCTCGGCAGGAGATTAAGGCACAAATGAAGACGAAATTAAAAAGGTAACGATAGCAAAATAAGTGGCTGGCTGGAGCTGCAGAGTTAGCAGAAGAAGAACAAATATTCTTTTACCTTGTCTGATCTTGCCAGCATTTTATTTTATTTTTCAAAAAAAGAAAATTCTAAGCATCAACTCCTTTATTCACCTTGATGCTATTAGCAGGTTACCTTACAGGCTGTGCCAACCTGGGTAATACAGCTTAGCAGAGAACAGACATATGCACACCTAAGAAGGCAATTCAAAGTGTATTTTTAGGAAACTTCCCGGTAATAGTCTCGGGTCTATTTATAATTTATTGGCCAAGCACCACCAAACCCTTTTAACGTTTCCCAGATGAAGGACTTATTATTAACTTCTGATTAGAATCATCTCTACAGAACTGACTTTGTTCGCTTGCTTTGACTAGAGTTGAGCAAAAAAAAATATTTGATGTGCTACATAGACATTTGTGTGGGTGTGTATCAAAGCTCTTCTCTTTCTGTTAATTTTTTTTTTTTTTACCTCCAGCAATCATGTTTCCCAGATATTTGACCACGTGGCTTTCACTCGTTCTCACTTTCAGTGTGTTTCATTGTAAGGACAAACCTGGTTCATGACCAGGTGGCATAATGTTAGCTCATTTGTTTCATGGTGGGCTTGGAGAAGACAGTTGGAAAGAGGTGCATCTTTATAGGAGAACTGAAGTGCATAATGGTGAAGGGTTGGAGAGGGATCTCGGAGTCCTAGCGGACAATCACCTAAATATGAGCCAGCCGTGTGCTGCAGCTGCCAAAAAGGCCAACACAGTGCTGGGCTGCATTAACAGAGGGATAGAATCAAGATCAGGTGAAGTGTTAATACCACTTTACAATGCCTTGGTAAGGCCACACTTGGAATACTGCATCCAGTTTTGGTCACCACGATGTAAAAAAGATGTTGAGACTCTAGAAAGAGTACAGAGAAGAGAAACAAAGATGATTAGGGGACTGGAGGCTAAAACATATAAGGAACGGTTGCTGGAATTGGGTAGGTCTAGTTTAACGAAGAGAAGGACGAGGGGGGACATGATAGCAGTGTTCCGATATCTCAGGGGCTGCCCCAAAGAAGAGGGAGTCAAGCTATTCTCCAAAGCGCCTGAAGGCAGGACAAGGAGCAACGGATGGAAACTAACCAAGGAGAGAAGCAACCTAGAACTAAGGAGAAACTTCCTGACAGGGAGAACAATTAACCAGTGGAACAACCTGCCTCCAGAAGCTGTGAATGCTCCAACACTGGAAGTTTTTAAGAAGAAACTGGACAGCCATTTGTCCGAAATGGTATAGGGTTTCCTGCCTGAGCAGGGGGTTGGACTAGATGACCTCCAAGGTCCCTTCCAACTTTACTATTATTATTATTATGGATCAGTGGAAACCAGTTTTGAGTCCACCCTTAGCCATGGAAGTTCATACATTTCAACTGAATTCAAGGGAACATAATTGTTGGGTTCATATAAAACCATAGAATACTCACACTATGGATGAACATGAAAACCCAATTCACACAATGGTTAAAAACAATGGTTGGGGTCTTACAACATGCCAAAATGCAACTACTGTCAGGCTCCCAAACCAAGAAAGACATGTTGAGGTTCTTCTAAGCTGTTTCCTTTATTATTCCTCACCGATAGACAGAATCTTGCCAAACTAAAGTCATAGCGACTGGACTAATACTCAACATTAAGGGACCAGCTCATCCACTGTGTATTATGTAGCATTGCTATGTCAAAATATTAAAGCCACCTCTTGGTTGAACAGCTGCAGTCCGTACGATGTCATGATTAGAATGATGGACTTCAGCAGATCTCCGGTCTACTGAAATGATGGTCTTGAGTGATCATCAGCCAATAAACCATTCTTCAACCTACCTTTACTAGAATGTTAGGAAGACATTGCTCTCCAAACATCTTGGGAAGCAGCCATATTATTTTTTAGGAGAGGTAAGAAAGACATTTCGACGTTCCCCTGAAAGCAATACAAGAGTACGACAGATCTTTTGGAAATCTTGTAGGAATATCGACTCAGGATCTCTTACCATAGCTAATGGGACGATCCCCACTAGATCCTTCTGGCAAATGAAAATTTCAGAAAGGGCCATCTCTGTTATTTTCTTCTGAGGATATTCCACTTGCCAGGATATTGGCTGGGTTCCCGAAAGGCTGCTGAAGCTGGCAATTTCAAAATTCAGTCTGACAACTTCGCTGAACATGTTGTTGTTATTGCTGCTTCTGAATGAAAAGAAACACAGAAAGGTTCTTGACTAGACAGGATGGCAAAGAATGATTTTTTTAAAAAAGAACTAGACGACCAGTGAAGCAACAACACATCATACATGGACAATTGAAAAAGAAAGAACAGGGATAATTAAAAATACAAAAAAAAATAACATTTGTCTTCAAGCAAACCAAATGGCATCGTTTTTAAGCCTTTATCAATCTATATAAATAAAAATGTAAATGTTCGTTTGTTCAAAATCTTAAATCTCTGAAAGTTCTTCACCGATTGCTTTGAAATTTTGACACAACGTTGCATTCGAATACGCACACGTTTTTATATACCTATATTATATAGATGTCACACCTGTGACAGGTAAAAACATGCTTTTTTTGAAAAACAGTGCCATCTGTTGGACGTAAAAGCAACACACGCTACGATTTTACGATACGTGCACTTTCTCTTTTCTTTCTTTTCCATTTAACCAGACTGAGCCACAGCAACGCGTGGCCGGGTACAGCTAGTAAATAAATATAGGGAGTATATTAGAGAAAGTCTGAGTGTTGGGATTTTTAAGTAAAATGTGTTGGGATAAGAGGCCAGGCCAGTTAAGGAGAAAGCAAAATTATCTATTTAAATCTGTTACGGTGAGTTGGAGAAGCTGTATACCTCTTCTAGCAATGGGCATGAGGGGAAAAAAAAGAAATTAACAGAAGTCGTCATCATTAGTCAATCAACTATCGGCTCTCCCCCCAGGCATTTGAGCTGCAACCTACATCAAATCAATGGAACCAACAGTCAACTTGAAAGACACTTCATCTTTACCCCTTCTCTTTGCAAAATTTCAACTCAATGGGTGTGTTTAATTTGTCCCTGGCTAGATTTCAAAGCTGGCAATCCCTTTTGTTAGTTTTTAACCAGGGCAGAACATTAAATGCATTCTCCTTACGTTGAATGGACTTCACAATAACTCGCAGCCATGTGATATCAACACGAAACCAAGTTGGACTGAGCACAACATGCATCCTGATCACATTCCAGGGCAGGGGTCTGAAACCTTAAACACTCAAAGAGCCACTTGGACCCATTTCCCAGAGAAAAGAAAACACTGGGAGCTGCAAAACTTGTGCGCGCACGCGCGTACGCACGCAAAGGGTGGGGAGCTTGATTGAAGTTTAATTTAAAAGAAATAGAGGCTGTTGTGCATGAATTCTCTCTCTCTCTCTCCCTCTCTCTGATCTTCTGCTCACCTGGCAAGCTGGCTTCAGGCTCTTCTCCAACAAGCTGACACACATTCTTATTGGGCTGGCTCTCTCCTGCTCTTCTTGCTTCCTGCAGAGACGCAGCAAAGGGAGGAGCCCCGTGCAATAAGCTTGTCAGCTTGTCTGAGAACAGCATGAGGCCACTCTTTTTTTTACACACACACAGAGAGAGAAAGACACACACACACACACACACACACAGAGAGAGAGAGAGAGAGAGAGAGAGAGAGAGAGAGAGAGAGAGAGAGAGAGAGAGAGAGAGAGAGAAGCTCTGTCTCTGTCTCTCTCTGCAAATGGCAGAGGAGGCTGGGAGCCGCAGGAGAAGGCTCAAAGAGCCGCATGTGACTCTGGAGCCACGGGTTGCCGACCCGTGTTCTAGGGCCACCCATGAAATAGGTGGGGGAGGTAGAAAGGAGAAGGCAAATGAGAAGAGGGGGATTATGAGAAGTCCAGAATGTCCCCACATTATCTAAAAATCCATCATTCAATTCAGTTCACCTCCAAGACTCTCTACTAAGGGTCCAATCTGGGACCAGAGGTTTAGTCTTCTGAGTCTTTGGACTTGTGCTGGAGTCCATCCTCAAGGACTCTCTCACCAGAGTGTGTGTCCTCTACTAAGGTCCAACAGAACCTAGTTTGGCACCTAGAGAGAACATCAAAAGTTCTCTCTGAGCAGATGGGATACCAGTCATAAAAATATGTAGGTTCCCCTGCAAATTCCAGTAACCTCTCATTAGCTACCACCACTCAGCTAATTTCATATCAATGCGGCTTACACAGAAAAGTTCAGATGCTGCATAAAAATGGAGGCACCAGACAATTTTGCTCTCCCTTCTGCTTAAAAGGAAAGATGGCACCAATTCCTTCAGCCTTTTGGTTTCAAACCTTTCTCTTCAAATTTCCTTAAATCTTGTTGACCTAAAACTTTTACAAAAGGAACTCAGTGGTGTTTTTGAGATGGAAGCTAGCCTAACTTCGGCACCATCTCTTTCTTCCTTCGAGACACCGTCTCCCTTTTTAGTGTTCACCTGATGTGCCATTCTCAGGCTGAGAATGTGGAAAACAAAAGAGTCAGTGAAAAGCATCGCTTTAAGGGCTTTAAAGTTACAGAAAATGGATGCAATTAAGAACGGCATTTCTTTAGGAAGGCACGGGGAAGAAGATTCACTTTTTTAAAAAAAAAAAAAAGCCTGCTATTTTTACATTTCCTCTTTTTCCTCTGTGTGTCAATAGGAAACCTGCCAACTAAAAACAAATGAAGCTGAATTTCCCTCCCATACGCTTATGCCCTAAACTAGATAACAGTTTCAGGTCAAGATATCCTTTGGAAGGATGTGATAGATGAATTCACAAAAGGCTTCTGGGAAGACAACACAGCTTCCCCAGTTGAATACTTTGGACTCTCCAAGTTGGGATTACGTGGGTCCCAGTAGCACCTGCAAGAAGGGTCAAAATTTGCAAGAAATGGGTGCAAGCATTACAACAGAAGCCCTGCCCCTTTTGTACAAGGCTTGCGTCAGCACAAGGGGTCCAATCTCACCATTGCACCTACCATATTTTGGTATTTGTAGATGAGCAAAAGCTGGTTCAGAACCTTGGAGAGCTCCGGACAGAAGCCGGTCAAAAGTCCTCTGTTTCAGCTCTTGATATTTTCATAGAATCATAGAATCCAAGGGCTGGAAGGGACCTTGGAGGTCTTCTAGTCCAACCCCCCGCCCAAGGCAGGAATCCTTCTTCCATCCCAGACAAATGGTTGTCCAATCTTTTCTTGAAAATTTCCAGCAATGAAGCACCCACAACGTCCGAAAGCAAGCCATTCCACTGTGTTCTCACTGATGGGAAATTTCTCCTTAGTTCTAGGCTGGATCTCTCTTTGATAAGCTTCCATCCATTGCTTCTTGTCCTGTCCTCTGGTGCTTCGGAGAATAGGCCAAGCCTCTCTTCTCTGTGATGGCCCTTCAAGTATTGGAAGATGGCTATCATGTTTCCTCTGAGCCTTCTCTTCATTAGGCTAAAGATACCTATACTGGTACGTATAGTCAAGGCCATGGTTTTCCCAGTTGCAATGTATGGCTGTGAAAGTTGGACCATAAGAAAGGCTGAGTGCCAAAGAATGGAGGCCTTTGAACTCTGGTGCTGGAGAAGACTCCTGCGAGTCCCCTGGATGGCAAGGTGATCAAACCAGTCAGTCCTAGAGGAGATCAACCCCGACTGCTCTTTAGAAGGCCAGATCCTGAAGTTGAAACTCAAGTAATTTGGCCACCTAATGAGAAGGAAGGACTCCCTGGAGAAGAGCCTAATGCTGGGAAAGATGGAGGGCAAGAGAAGAAGGGGACGACAGAGAATGAGGTGGCTGGATGGAGTCACTGAAGCAGGAGGCGTGAGCTTAAATGGACTCCAGAAGATGGTAGAGGACAGGAAGGCCTGGAGGAACGTTGTCCATGGGGTCACGATGGGTCAGACACAACTTCGCAACTAACAACAACAACAACAACCTAGCTCTCTTAGCTATTCATCACACAATTTAGCCTCCAGACTCAACCAGCTTCCAACAAGTAAAGTCACCGGAGGAGTTGGATTTGCTTAACAATCGTGACAAAAAGTTTTATAAAATCAGAAGTGACTCTGGTCCAAATTGTAAGTCAAAAGACTACTTGTAGAATTAACATACCCGATCAATGGCAAAGACTCTCTACTGAAATTAGATTATAATATATATATATATATATATATATATATATATATATTTCAACAGATCAGGGGTGAAAACCCTCTTTCGGGTCACGCCCTGCAAGGAATTCTAAGGATCACACTTCACAATATAGATCACCCCAGTCCAGAGAAGGTAACTCAATGGAGTTTTTTTGCAATCATATGCATTGATTTAATCCACAGCCTGAAGCAGAAGGTGGGAAAATGCTCACCTTTTTATTGGCTAAGCAAAGAAAATTGCCTCACTAAGAAATGTATTGAAAGTCAAAGCATTTCAGGGAGAAAGAATTTCTGTGTGCGTGTGGGTGTTTTTGCCAACGCAGCTTTTTTTCCCCTTCCCAAAGCAATTTCCATATTCTTTTTATTTACCCATGGAAACACTTCTCCAAACTGAAGGCAGTTGAAGAAAAACAAGTAGATTTCAACCTCANCCGGATCCGAGCGACTTTGTCATACAGATATTGCGCAAAGTCCTCGGCCCTCCCCTCCAGGGGATCCCCCCCTCCCTCAATTGAAGGAGAGAGCGGGTCACCCTGAAGAGGGAGGCCGGGCGGTTATCCGATGACGCAATGAGGGTGGAATAGTAATTAGACCTCGCCACCCTCATCGCCACAAGGTAGGATCTAACATTCCAGGGCAGAGGTCTGAAACCTTAAACACTCAAAGAGCCACTTGGACCCATTTCCCAGAGAAAAGAAAACACTGGGAGCTGCAAAACTTGTACGCGCACGCGCGTGCGCACACAAAGGGTGGGGAGCTTGATTGAAGAGTTTAATTTAAAAGAAATAGAGGCTGTTGTGCATGAATTCTCTCTCTCTCTCTCTCTCTCTCTCTTCTCTCTCCCTCTCTCTGATCTTCTGCTCACCTGGCAAGCTGGCTTCAGGCTCTTCTCCAACAAGCTGACACACATTCTTATTGGGCTGGCTCTCTCCTGCCCTTCCTGCTTCCTGCTTCCTGCAGAGACACAGCAAAGGGAGGAGCCCCGTGCAATAAGCTTGTCAGCTTGTCCGAGAACAGCATGAGGCCACTCTTTTTTTTACACACACACACACAGAGAGAGAGAGAGAGAGAGAGAGAGAGAGAGAGAGAGAGAGAGAGAGAGAGAGAGAAACTCTGTCTCTGTCTCTCTCTGCAAATGGCAGAGGAGGCTGGGAGCTGCAGGAGAAGGCTCAAAGAGCCACATGCGACTCTGGAGCCGCAGGTTGCCGACCCGTGTTCTAGGGCCACTCATGAAATAGGTGGGGGAGGTAGAAAGGAGAAGGCAAATGAGAAGAGGGGGATTATGAGAAGTCCAGAATGTCCCCACATTATCTAAAAATCCATCATTCAATTCAGTTCATCTCCAAGACTCTCTACTAAGGGTCCAATCTGGGATCAAAGGTTTAATCTTCTGAGTCTTTGGACTGGTGCTGGAGTCCATCCCCAAAGAACTTCTCTCTCACCAGAGTGTGTGTCCTCTACTAAGGTCCAACAGCATCTAGTTTGGCACCTAGAGAGAACATCAAAAGTTCTCTCTGAGCAAATGGGATACCAGTCATAAAAAATATGTAGGTTCCCCTGCAAATTCCAGTAACTTCTCATTAGCTACCACCACTCAGCTAATTTCATATCAATGCGGCTTACACAGAAAAGTTCAGATGCTGCATAAAAATGGGGGCACCAGACAATTTTGCTCTCCCTCCTGCTTTTGGTTTCAAACCTTTCTCTTCAAATTTCCTTAAACCTTGTTGACCTAAAACTTTTACAAAAGGAACTCAGTGGTGTTTTTGAGATGGAAGCTAGCCTAACTCCGGCGCCATCTCTTTCTTCCTTCGAGACGCCGTCTCCCTTTTTAGTGTTCACCTGATGTGCCATTCTCAGGCTGAGAATGTGGAAAACAAAAGAGTCAGTAAAAGCATCGCTTTAAGGGCTTTAAAGTTACAGAAAATGGATGCAATTAAGAACGGCATTTCTTTAGGAAGGCACGGGGAAGAAGATTCACTTCTTTTTTTTAAAAAAAAAAGCCTGCTATTTTTACATTTCCCCTTTTTCCTCGGTGTGTCAATAGGAAACCTGCCAACTAAAAACAAATGAAGCTGAATTTCCCTCCCATACGCTTATGCCCTAAACTAGATAACAGTTTCAGGTCAAGATATCCTTTGGAAGGATGTGATAGATGAATTCACAAAAGGCTTCTGGGAAGACAACAGAGCTTCCCCAGTTTTGACTCTCCAAGTTGGGATTACGTGGGTCCCAGTAGCATCTGCAAGAAGGGTCAAAATTTGTAAGAAATGGGTGCAGCATTTTGCAACAGAAGCCCTGCCCCTTTTGTACAAGGCTTGCGTGAGCACAAGGGGTCCAATCTCACCATTGCACCTACCATATTTTGGTATTTGTAGATGAGCAAAAGCTGGTTCAGAACCTTGGAGAGCTCCGGACAGAAGCCGGTCAAAAGTCCTCTGTTTCAGCTCTTGATATTTTCATAGAATCATAGAATCCAAGGGCTGGAAGGGACCTTGGAGGTCTTCTAGTCCAACCCCTTGCCCAAGGCAGGAGTCCTTATTCCATCCCAGACAAATGGTTGTCCAATCTTTTCTTGAAAATTTCCAGCAATGAAGCACCCACAACGTCCGGAATCAAGCCATTCCACTGTGTTCTCACTGATGGGAAATTTCTCCTTAGTTCTAGGCTGGATCTCTCTCTGATAAGCTTCCATCCATTGCTTCTCGTCCTGCCCTCTGGTGCTTCAGAGAATAAGCCAAGCCTCTCTTCTCTGTGATGGCCCTTCAAGTATTGGAAGATGGCTATCATGTTTCCTCTGAGCCTTCTCTTCATTAGGCTAAAGATACCTATACTAGTATGTATAGTCAAGGCCATGGTTTTCCCAGTTGCAATGTATGGCTGTGAAAGTTGGACCATAAGAAAGGCTGAGCGCCAAAGAATTGAGGCCTTTGAACTCTGGTGCTGGAGAAGAGTCCTGCGAGTCCCCTGGACTGCAAGGTGATCAAACCGGCCAGTCCTAGAGGAGATCAACCCCGACTGCTCTTTAGAAGGCCAGATCCTGAAGTTGAAACTCAAGTACTTTGGCCACCTAATGAGAAGGAAGGGCTCACTGGAGAAGAGGCTTATGCTGGGAAAGATGGATGGCAAGAGAAGAAGGGGACGACAGAGAATGAGGTGGCTGGATGGAGTCACCAAAGCAGTAGGCGTGAGCTTAATGGGACTCCAGAAGATGGTAGAGGACAGGAAGGCCTGGAGGAACGTTGTCCATGGGGTCACGATGGGTCAGACACAACTTCGCAACTAACAACAACAACAACCTAGCTCTCTTAGCTATTCATCACACAATTTAGCCTCCAGACTCAACCAGCTTCCAACAAGTAAAGTCACCGGAGGAGTTGGATTTGCTTAACAATCGTGACAAAAAGATTTATAAAATCAGAAGTGACTCTGGTCCAAATTGTAAGTCAAAAGACTACTTGTAGAATTAACATACCCGATCAATGGCAAAGACTCTCTACTGAAATTAGATTATTTTATATATATATATATATATATATATATATATATATATATATATATATATATATTTCAACAGATCAGGGGTGAAAACCCTCTTTCGGGTCACGCCCTGCAAGGAATTCTAAGGATCACACTTCACAATATAGATCACCCCAGTCCAGAGAAGGTAACTCAATGGAGTTTTTTTGCAATCATATGCATTGATTTAATCCACAGCCTGAAGCAGAAGGTGGGAAAATGCTCACCTTTTTATTGGCTAAGCAGAGAAAATTGCCTCACTAAGAAATGTATTGAAAGTCAAAGCATTTCAGGGAGAAAGAATTTCTGTGTGCGTGTGGGTGTTTTTGCCAACGCAGCTTTTTTTCCCCTTCCCAAAGCAATTTCCATATTCTTTTTATTTACCCATGGAAACACTTCTCCAAACTGAAGGCAGTTGAAGAAAAACAAGTAGATTTCAACCTCAGCATTCTGGAAAATAAGGTACGGTCCACTTAGGACTCTGTAATGCAATTCTAATATACAACAGTAACCTGGCTGGTACAACTATTCGCAGCTTTATCAATCCCAAACTCAGAATCCCAGTCCTAATAATAAGAAGTGCAATCTTCTCCAAGCTACTAGATCGTTCAAGGCTGAGCTGAGAGCTGGTTCTGAAAGACAGAGAAGCAGGGGGTTGGACTAGAACAGTGGTTCTCAACCTATGGGTCGGGACCCCATTTGGGGTCGATCGACCATTTCATGGGGGTCGCCAAGCAAGGCTGTCCGCCATTTTTTTTGTCCGCCATTTTTTTCCCCTTTTACGGCGGGTGCCTTACCTCCCTTGGGCTGGGCCAGCTGGTGGTCTGCCTGCTCCGTCTCTGCCGCTTGCCAGCTACGCCTCGGCCGGCGCAGGGGCGGAACCACGCATGCGCGGCGCTCCCGGGCAGGGAAAGTCCTCAACTTACGACCAGTTGGGTAGTCCTCGACTTACGACCGGTTTAGTCCTCGACTTACGACTGGTTTAGTCCTCGACTTACAACTGGTTGGGGTCGCGGCATTAAAAAGGTTGAGAACCACTGGACTAGAAGACCGCTAAGGTCCTTTCCCACCATATTATTCTATGTTCTAAATAGTTATTTAAGGACATTGGAACATAAGCCAGCTTATTTGCTGCCAAATGGATGCTTTTAGCAGATAAATTCCATGAAACCTATCTTGGCTGAGGTTTGTTTTTAGTGCAACGTTGTTATCCCCAAGACCCCAACAGCCATTCCAGGAACAACAAGTGTGACTCCCATTTGATATCGACTTTGTTAGCCTGCAAATCAGCCGATTACAACGGTCTATCCACGAAGCCTAATCAGGATAAGGACCATCCTTGCTAGAATAATAATAATAATAATAATAATAATAATAATAATAATAATAATAATAATAATATATCTGTAATACCATCAAACATCCACATCTGCCTATCCAAGGTCCTTGGTAAGGACTCAATAGGTAGACAAAATGCCAAATCCAGTCTGAACATCTGGCTGACTGTGCGATGATTCATCATCATCATCATCATCATCATCATAATAATAATAATAATAATAATAAAGTTGGAAGGGACCTTGGAGGTCATCTAGTCCAACCCCCTGCTCAGGCAGGAAACCATATACCATTTCAGACAAATGGCTGTCCAGTCTCTTCTTAAAAACTTCCAGTGTTGGAGCATTCACCGCTTCTGGAGGCAGGTTGTTCCACTGGTTAATTGTTCTAACTGTCAGGAAGTTTCTCCTTAGTTCTAGGTTGCTTCTCTCCTTGATTAGTTTCCATATGTTGCTTCTTGTCCTACCTTCAGCTGCTTTGGAGAATAGCATGACTCCCTCTTCTTTGGGGCAGCTCCTGAGATATTGGAAGACTGCTATCATGTCCCCCCTCGTCCTTCTCTTCGTTAAACTAGACCAGTGATGGCGAAACTTTTAGAGACCGAGTGCCCAAACTGCAACCGAAAACCCACTTATGTATTGTCAGGTGCCGATTGGGCGTGGCCCATATGGTGGGCGTGGCTGCGGTGGTAACGGCAGACTGGGTGGGACTAAAAAGTTCAATCAATCAATTCCAACTTTGCGAGATTTTTTTCCCGCGAGAAGTTAAAATTGATTGATTGATTGAACCTTTTTTTTTTTTGCACATGGTGGTGAAGGCCTAAAGCGAAAAGGTTTTATAAAACCCTGCTGAAGGCCTAGGACTGGGGCAACAGCATGCGTGCCCACAGAGAGGGCTCTGCGTGCCACCTGTGGCACGCGTGCCATAGGTTCGCCACCACGGAACTAGACATACCCAATTCCAGCAACCGTTCCTTATATGCTTTAGCCTCCAGTCCCCTAATCATCTTTGTGGCTCTGCTCTGTACTCTTTCTAGAGTCTCAACATCTTTTTTACATCGTGGTGACCAAAACTGGATGCAGTATTCCAAGTGTGGCCTTACCAAGGCCTTGTAAAGTGGTATTAACACTTCACGTGATCTTGATTCTATCCCTCTAGCAGACTAGCACTGTATTGGCTTTTTTGGCAGCTGCAGCACAGGGCTGACTCATATTTAAGTGATTGTCTACTAGGACTCCAAGATCCCTCTCACAGTTGCTACTATTGAGCAAGGTACCACTAGGCTGATAGCTCTTTGAGAAAAACAGAGCTTAGAGGACATTATTGAAGAATCAGTAATACATTGGTGCACATCTGTCGTCCTTTTCTAGAGGATAAACGAGTCACTGTGCACTCTTGGGAACTCGTCAAAATTGTTCACGTTGAATGTCCATCTTTGCATTTTGACCCAGCTTACGGATCAGCAAACAGAAAAGAGAGTCAAACGGACAAACGGATTGAACTGTTGTAATGATTTTGTCCACAATGTCCCTGCACTGAGAAATAAAAAAGCAATATAAGGGAATAAAAGGAACAATAGTCCAAAGCATGTAAAAATGTTAAGGACAGCACAGATGCCAGCGAGAACCAGTGGCTAGAATAGATGGGAATTCGTCAATCAGGATTTGAATTAAGTGTTTGGCTCCTGTTTATTTTTTGACTCTCTAGTAGGGCAGACTAGGAGCCATCTCCCTTCCTGTTCTGCCACGTTTGTAATTACTGATGTTTCCTATTTTGATAGGGAGGACAAAGTTATTTATGACAAGTCAAAGAACTGAGAATATCGGAGGTGTAAATGGAACGGTCTCTTTTTCCCAAGCTTAGCTGAAAATAGGGATTTTCAATGAGGCACCGAGAAGAGACAGCAATGAACAGAGGGTTTAACACAACTCAACTCTCTTTGGGAGTGGCCCAAAGTCACCTAGCTGGCTTTTGTGCCTAAGGCAGGATTAGAACTCACTGCATCCAGGTGATTGACCCAAAGTCACCCAGCCAGCTTTCATGTCTAAGGCAAGACTAGAACTCACAGCCTCCAAGTAGGAACAAACAGAGAAGAGGCAACGTAGCTCACAAAAGGAATGGAGTATGGCAAACATTTCAGAAAGAAACCCTCCCCCCCCGTTTCTTGAGCTGTAAAGGTGAGGAGGGAGAAAGTTGTACATTCAGACTCACAAGATTCTACCAATATAATCTTGCAACAAGGTAGAATTAGTTCATCTGGGCGTGCTTCCTGTCTGGAGGCTGACATCCCCAGCCTGACAAGGAACATGGTGGCTTGCGTGGTTGGAACACTGGGCAGGAGGTGAGCAAGTCCATGTTTGAGACCCAAGAGCTGACGTGGGTCAGGGCTGAGCTCTCGTCCTTCACTCCAGCTCCTGCCGAGGACGTGAACGGAGCCCCCAACTAGGTGTCCTCAGGGCAACGGTGATGTCACCAGCTAATCCTTTCAACCCGGAAGCACCTTGAGGCTTCTGATATGAGTGCAAAAAAAAAAAAAAAAAAAAGAAGGAAAAGAAAGGAAAAGAAAGAAAGAAAAAAAAAGAAAAAGAAAGGAAAAGAAAAAAGAAAGGAATGAGGGTGGAGGAGGGAGGAAGGAAGGAAAGAAAGAAAAGTAAGAAAGATGAATGAAAGAAAGAAAGAAAAGAAAGAAAAAAAGGAAAGAAGATGAAAGAAAGAAAAGAAGGATAGAAGATGAAAGAAAGAAAAAAAGAAAGAGAAAGAAAGAAAGAAAAGAAAGAAAGAAAAGAAAGGAAGAGAAAGAAAAGAAAAGAAAAAAGAAAGGAAGGAAGGAAGGAAAGAAAAGTAAGAAAGATGAAAGAAAGAAAGAAAGAAAGAAAGAAAGAAAGAAAAAGGAAGGAAGGAAGGAAAGAAAGAAAGGAAGAAAAGAAAAAAGAAAGGAAAAGAAAAAAGAAAGGAAGGAAGGAAGGAAGAAAAGAAAGAAAAGTAAGAAAGATGAAAGAAAGAAAGAAAGAAAGAAAGAAAGAAAGAAAGAAAGAAAGAGAAAGGAAGGAAGGAAGGAAGGAAAGAAGAAAGGAAGGAAGGAAGGAAGGAAGGAAAGAAAGAAAGAAAGAAAGGAAGGAAGGAAGGAAGGAAGGAGGGAGGGAAGGAAAGAAGAAAGAAAGAGAAAGGAAGGAAGGAAAGAAGGAAAGAAGAAAGAAAGAAAGAAAAGAAGGAAGGAAGGAAGGAAGGAAGGAAGGAAAACCCAGCCTGACAAAGTCTTCTTTAGTGGATTAATCACCTAGTTCATTTTTATAACCAAATTCAGGGCACACATGCTGTAAGAGGAAAGTATTATGGGTATCACTGCTGAAAAGAACACAGCCATTCTTTCAATGCAACGTCAGGCTGTAATCTATGAGCTGTGAGTTACAGACTCTCTTCCACCAGACTCAACAGCTCATGAAAGCAGGTGCTGGCGTAGTTGGGGAACACGGAGAGAGCAAAAAAAAAACAACCCGAAACAAATTTCAAAGATCAGATCTCTCTCACTTGGCAACAACAACAACAACAACAACAGCTGCAAAACTCTTTGCCGATATCTATCAATACCTTCCTGGATGCGCTTCTCCAAAGCTCCCATCTCAACAGTTCCTTGACATTTAAGTCAAAACTAAATTTTTCAGAAGGTCAGCACAGAAACATGACGGGTGGCCCAGACAAGATCAACTCACAACTAACCTTGCCACAAGCACACAAGTTGAATGGAAAGATGGATGAACTTTATCTCCACGAGGAGGTAATTCATTATCTCGTGAAGCGGCCAGAAACACTGTTTTGCTGTTTTTCCTAGAATATTGGTTGGCTTCTCCTAGCCTATTGATCAGCTGTCACATCCTTCCCACCGTCCCCCAGGGAAGGGGCTAGGAAAACAAGAGCCTGTCTACTTAATCCAGTATTCTGTTTCCAGTCAGAGCTACACGATTCCCTCTAGGCAGGGACCGCATAAGTAGACATCTCAAAAATATGACCACAGTGGCACCAGAATTACAAGTAGAGGAGAGAGTTTCTTTGCAGGCATCAACTCTTTGGTGGCAGTTACTTCATGTATTGTTAGGAGAAGAGCAGGCAGCGAGGCGGAGGGTGGAGTTAAGCATGTTATCAGCTTAGAGTTGTTATGTTCCCATAAAGGGTCCCAGACCAACCCCTCCTGAATTCCGTTGACTCTTATCTGGTGCCAATTTAATACTGAGCTTTAATTGACTAGATTCTTCTGCATAGGCTTTCATAAATCTTCTAGGCTGATTAATGTCAGTCACAAAGAAACAGCACCATTCATACGGTTGCAAGATGCCCCATCCCAGAAGACAAGTTGGTCTTCAATGTTATACAAATGGATCATCGTTGCAACTCCGATTTCTTAAAAGTAGAGGTTGGTGCAACTTGACAATTTTACTTTCCTGAAGCAAAGTCCTCGCTCAAATGCCATCCATTCTTGATCAAAGGCTTATTCTTGATCATCATCTATTGCCTCACTGGTTTCTTCTGTGCTTCTCAGAAGGACAGTTGAAGAACTGACTCACCTGAACGTTAGTCCAAGAATTTCCTTTTCCTAATCATTGGTTTGAGATATCAACTCTACTCCCCAGAAGACAGATGCACAACCAAGATATGGAGCCAGGTTTTGACACCTGTGTTGTCATCCCACGAGGTTTGGAAGCGTTAGCAAAGACGAGAAGATGCATCTGTGTGCACTACTCAAGACTGCTTTCTTCCTTTTAGGTCAACCTGCTTCTCTAATCTCTAGAGAAGATGACCTTTTCACCAGTGTTAAATAAAGATTCAGCTACTGGACCAATTAATTTTGGGTCCATAGAACAGAGCACATCTTAACTCCCATCCTGGATATCAAAACATCTTGGCCGTATGTGATGATTTATTAAAGTAAGAACGTCATCTTCATCGCTGAAAAAAGATAGGGGAATAGACTCTGTTCTCCAAAATTTAGAGATCCATTTGATGTTCCCATCCACATTCAATTTTTATGATCTGGAGCTCCATGTGATGTTTTCCATCAGTAATTCTGGGTAAGCAATTCTCATCTTAACTGGAGGACAATGAAAAATTAATCTCCGCTGAATGTAACTAAGTTTTTCAAAGCAACAACAAAACTACTTAGGCATTATCACTTTCAACAGATGTTTGCTGACTGCTTTCATTTACAAAAATACCTGTCATGTTTTACTGTTTCCTCGGAGGAAAACCACACAAACACACAATCAGTTGGAATTAATAAAATGTTCCCTGCAGGAAAAGATTTTGAAAAGAGACTTTCAACCTGCCATTCTAACACTGATTAGAAATGATTGAAAAACAATGAATGGGGGATATCTGCCTTCTTCTCTTGATTAAGCTTCAGTACGCTTAACTACAAAAGACTGCTCAATCTTATTGCATAATCACCTCTCTTTTTATCTCTCACGAACATCTGTTTCTGCTTTTGGAAAAGCTGAGGTGGTACGTGTCATAAGTGAAAAGTTGTGTGTCTACAAGGAGGAAAAGCACCTTGAAGAAAATGATGGGGATGTCAACTCAAGGTATCTCCTGATACATTAAAATGGTGTTTCTCAACCATGGCCACCTGAAGACGTATGGACTTCAACTCCCAGAATTCCCCAGCCAGCATGACAACCTTAAGATGTGTGGACTTCAACCTTATGATATGTAGACTTCAACTCCCAGAATTCCCCAGCCAGCATGACAACCTTAAAATGTGTGGACTTCAACTTTAAGATGTCTGGACTTCAACCTAATGATAAATAGACTTCAACTCCCAGAATTCCTCAGCCAGCGTGACAACCTTAAGATGTGTGGATGTCAACCTTATGATATGTAGACTTCAACTCCCAGAATTCCTCAGCCAGCGTGACAACCTTAAGACGTGTGTACTTCAACCTTATGATATGTAGACTTCAACTCCCAGAATTCCTCAGCCAGCATGACAACCTTAAGACGTGTGTACTTCAACCTTATGATATGTAGACTTCAACTCCCAGAATTCCTCAGCCAGCGTGACAACCTTAAGACGTGTGTACTTCAACCTTATGATATGTAGACTTCAACTCCCAGAATTCCTCAGCCAGCATGACAACCTTAAGACGTGTGTACTTCAACCTTATGATATGTAGACTTCAACTCCCAGAATTCCTCAGTCAGCAAGGCTTTCCCTCCACTTCTAATTCACCAAGTCTGTGCCTTCAACTACATGCCTTGTTTTAGATCTTAGTTTAATCTATGTTTTTAAATGTATGGCTTGAGTCCCATCGTTTCTTTAGGGGGGGTTAGAACAAGCAAAGATGGTGGCTTTAACCTCGTGATGGAAGCCCCACCCCTTTTTACCATTCATGGATGCCATCTTTGTTTTTTGACCCTACCCCCAGATGACTTTGATTTTTGGGAGGATATATTAACTTTGAAACTTATACCTTCCAATTATTTCCATGCTCCAGAGGGTTCCATTTTTTGTAAAAAAAAAAATCCACTATACCTTTCTGTCTACAATAAATCCAGATAATTTATACACTCTCTCTGCCTTGGCCTTTCTGTTGAATTTTTGGCACCAGGGCACTGCTGCTAATTCGATGTTTTTATATTGCACTGTTCCGTCTTTTTTTTAAAAGGGTATTTGTAAAATAATAACACTGACAAAAAGATCAACAATATAGATATAATGCCTTTGGGGTGTAAAAAAAAAAAAATCCATACTACTACCCTGGACTGGTGACATCTCCTTTTTTTTTTCCTTCACAAAATAATCAAAAAATCTCAGAGCAGTTTGCAATCATAAAATATACATACAATCAATCCAAGCCGAATGCAATAAACAAGCGTCAAGAAATATGAGCGTCATAAAATTAAAAAGGAATTGTTCAAAATAGCAAAAAAAAAAACCTCTTTAAAAGACACCAATCAAAATGAGACGAACATTATCTGAATTTAGCCACCACAAAAAAGAGAACGTGTTTTTTTTTAATTGCAGAAGGAATCACGGTTTAGCACAGGGGTCTTCAAACTTGGCCCTTTTATGACTTGTGGACTTCAACTCCCAGAATTCCTCAGCCAGGCATGCGTGCCTAGCTGAGGAATTCTGGGAGTTGAAGTCCACAAGTCATAAAAGGGCCAAGTTTGAAGACCCCTGGTTTAGCAGCTAAAATCCCTAAAGTGTCAAGGCTTTGGAACTCTTAAGGTAGGGGTCTTTAAACTTGGCCCTTTTATGACTTGTGGACTTCAACTCCCAGAATTCCTCAGCCAGGCATGAGGAATTCTGGGAGTTGAAGTCCACAAGTCATAAAAGGGCCAAATTTGAAGACCTGTCTTAAGGGGAAGCTATTTCATGTGACAAACAAGAACCTATCTGCTTCTTCCTGGTTTTCTGCTTACAAGGTTGGTCTAAGCCAGTCAAGGATCCAACCCTACTCAACCAGGGATCACATCTAGGCTACGTTGGAGCCATGCCTTATGTCCTTTGGTGGAGAGCTGTAGCTCCAGGCAAAGAAGAGAAGTTCCAAAGTTCAGTCCACATTTCCCAGTAGGGATGAAACTATTCTTATAACTAGTCAAACTAAGCTGACATGAAGAAGCTTCTAAGATTTCCATAGGAAGTCCTCATTGACACCGAGATTGCATAAAGAAAGTCCTACACTCGGTCCCAGGATCTCTATACAAGGGCTGGGTCAAGTGATTATGGAAATTGTAGTCCTATGCATCTAGAGATGTTGGAGAAGACTCTTGGGAGTCCCTTGGACTGCAAGGAGATCCAATCAGTCAATCCTAAAGGAAATCAACCCTAACTGTTCCTTGGAAGGACAGATCCTGAAGCTGAAACTCAAATACTTTGGCCACCAAAGGAGAAGACAGGACTCCTTGGAGAAGACCCCGATGTTGGAAAAGATTGAAGGCAAAAGGAGAAGGGGACGGCAGAGGATGAGATGGTTAGATAGTGCCATCAATGCAGTGGGTGTGAGTTTGGGTAAACTCAGTCAGTGGAGGACAGAGGGTCCTGGTGTGCTATGGTCCATGAGGAGGGTCATGAAAAGATTTAGCAACTGAACCACAAAACATCCAGAAGAATAAGCTTGGGCTGAAGGCAACATCTTGGAAAAGAAGAAGATCCCTTAAAAGGAAGGGAGTCCCAAAGATATTTTTTCATTGGGCTTTCTTGTTTTTCATTGAAGACTCTTTTGCTTCTCATCCAAGAAGCTTCTTCAGCTTCTCTCCAAGATGAAGCTGAAGAAGCTTCTTGGATGAGAAGCGAAGTGTCTTCAAAGAAAAACAAGAAAGCCCAGTTGCCTCCTGAAAAAAACATCTTCGGGATAACTATGACTTGGAGGACTGTGAATCTCCATAGACTTAAAAAGGAGTGTTTTCTGAATCAGAGAGAAGTAAAACATCATTGCCACCCTCTGGCAGACAGTATAACGCAGGAACTAAGCCCTGGGAACTCTTGACATGTCTCAAACGGAGATTGTGAGATGTTTCGAGGCTTCCTATGGTCATCTCAGCCCTTCCCTTGGAGGTGAGAATAGAGAGAAACGGCAATCTTACTACACAGCCAGAACGTCTTCCACAGGCCAAGGTGCAAGATTGATGCGGACACCTTGTTATGAATTTAGAAACCCTTTTTAGTGGACTTTCACCAACGTCATCCTTCAGAAGTCTTCAGGTAGAACAGGAAATGTGACCTGGATGTTCTCCAATAAAACTATTTCTAGAGATAAATTTTTTTGAGGCCTCAACTGAGGTAGGAAAAGAGAGTTGCCCCAATTCTGATGCAAGATTTAAAATACTCACTGTTCAAGTTCCAAAGGAAACCCACCCTATATCTATATATCTATATCTATATCTATATATCTATATCTATCATTTATCTATCATCTATATCAGGGGTAGTCAACCTTGGCTCTTTTATGACACAGCTGGCTCAGGAATTCTGGGAGTTGAAGTCCACGAGTCATAAAAGAGCCAAGGTTGACTACCCCTGATCTATATCTTTATCATCTATATATTTGTCATCTATCTATCATCTATTTAACATTTATGTAACATCTACAGTATCTATCATCTATCATTTAACATCTATAATTTATCATCTATCATCTATATCTATATAATCTAACATCTATCATCTATATCTATATCTATCATCTATCATATGTCTAATATCTATCATCTATCACCTATCTATCATTTATATCTATATATCTATCTATCATATGTCTAACATCTATCATCTATCTCTAGCTAACATATCTATCTATCTATCTATCTATCTATCTATCTATCTATCTATCTATCTATCTATCTATCTATCTATCTACCTACCTACCTACCTACCTATATGTCATCTATCATCTAGCTAACATCTCTACCTACCTACCTACCTACCTACCTACCTACCTACCTATCTATCTATCTATCTATCTATCCACCCATCCATCCTACTCTTAGATATTTTACTATATCTGGCCTTAGGGCTGATTGATTGATGCCCGAACCCAAGAAAACTCAGGATTCCCCTTGTAGGAATCTTATCAATAGAAAGTTGTGAAACCAATTCATACCTCGGACTTGCTTTACGCATTGCCTGGGAGATACTTGAGAGGTCACCCGAACAACCTTCAACAAATTGAAACAGGCGAAGCAAATGGATCACTAATCAAATCAATTTCCTCCTGGGGAAATTGATTTGGAATTGAAAGGGAGAGACGAGTCGAGCGTGATTGGGATTGTTAAGCCAGAACATCAAGTTGATGAATAACAGCCATTATGTCTCACTGTACAAGCCGTTAGAAGTGGAGGAACTGCCTGCCCAAGTGATTGGAGTTAACAAGGGGAAGATTTAGGCCATGGGGGGAGAGAAAGTGAAGGATCTGGAAGATTTCAAAAGATCTGGAAGATGGCCAGTCCTCAACTTGAAACTCAAGAAGAAACTGGAAAGCCGAATCTCAAGGACCATACTGGTATTACAGGACAGAACAAAATGAGTTGGAAGGGACCTTGGAGATCTTCTAGTCCAGCCCCCTGCCCAAGCAGGAGACCCTACACCATTCCAAACAAATGGCAGTCCAGTCTCTTCTTAAAAACCTCCAGTGATGGACCATACGTAACTTCTGGAGGCACGTCCCAAGCTACTTTTTCAGGAGGAAACTTGACTTTCTCGTTTTTCTTTGAAGACGTTTCGCTTCTCCTCCAAGAAGCTTCTTCTTCAGCTCTGACTGGATGCTGGGGAATGGAAGGATTGATAGTCCTTGCAGGCAGCTGGTCATTTGCATCCTTTTAGAGAGTCGTTGATACCACCTGGAGGTTTACCTGTGTCCTCAGGGTCACCTGAGTGGTGCAAATGGCTGTGGAACCATCTTGGCTGCAGGATGTTTTCTGCCCTGGATCCCTTCACTGTTGAAGACGGGCGCAAGCCATTGGGGATGAGTCTGTGTTGTCTGCATCTCATCACAGGACCCATTTGTGCTTCAGTTTGAGATGCAGACAACACAGACTCACCCCAAACAGCCTGCAACAGAGGCAGGCCGTTCCACTGGTTGACTATTCTCACTGCCAGGAAATTTCTCCTCCTTTCTAGATTGGTTCTCTCCTTCGTTAGTTTCCATCCTTTACTGCATATTGGATGATGGGATAATATCAACGCCCCACGCCCCCCAACGTATGACCACCATCTTGACTCGTTTTCATCAGACCTTACAACACCTCTACTCTTTCTCTTTCTCTCTTTTCTAGTTTGTAAGTCTACTTGAAGTAGATCATATGAGAGGTATGTTTGCCCAGCCTGTTGTAAAATTAACCAGTGGAACAGCTTGCCTCCAGAAATCGTGGGTGCTCCATCACTGGAGATTTTAAAGAAGAGACTGGACAGTCACTTGTCTCAAATGGTATAGGGTCTCCTGCTTGAACAGGGGGTTGGACTAGAAGACCTCCAAGGTCCCTTCCTATTATATTCTGTTCTGTTCTACAATTATTCTATTCTATTCTATTCTATTCTATTCTATTCTATTCTATTCTATTCTATTCTATTCTACTCTAGTCTAGTCTAGTCTAGTCTAGTCTAGTCTAGTCTAGTCTAGTCTAGTCCAATAGAAGGCAATCTAGAAGGCTGCAGGACTTGGGTTTGGCCAGTCTAAAGAAAAGAAGAAATAGGGGAGACAGGATAGCAGTGTTCCAGTATCTGAGGGGCTGCCACAAGGCAGAGGGGGTCATGTTATTCACCAGAGCACCAGAAGGAAAGACGACAAACAATGGCTGGAAATTGATCAAAGAGAGAAGCAAACTGGAATTAAGGAGAAACTTCCTGACAGTGAGGACAATCAACCAGTGGAACAGCTTGCCACCAGAAATCGTGGGTGCTCCATCACTGGAGATTTTTAAGAAGAGATTGGACAGTCACCTGTCTGAGATGGTATAGGTTCTCCTGCTTGAGCAGGGGGCTGGACTAGAAGACCTCCAAGGTCCCTTCCAGCTCTATTCTATTCTATTCTATTCTATTCTATTCTATTCTATTCTATTCTATTCTATTCTATTCTATTCCATTCCATTCTACAATCTATCCTATCCTATTCTGTTTTGTTCTTTTCTATTCTATTATCCGAGCTTCCAACTTTTGTCATTCTGTTATTCTATTCTGAATGCTGATAGGCTTAAAAGTTATCTATGATTTTTTATTTTTATTTTTGTCAACAATGCATCATCTGGAAAAGTTTGGAAAATCACTGCCTGCAGAATGCTAATGGGATTTTTATTCACTTTATTTTAAAGATGTTAGATCAGGGGTTTCTGTCTCCCTCGCTCCTCCCTGCCTTCCAAGCTTTATTGCCTGGGTGATTTATTCTTCTCGCCATTATCGGAAAGCCAAAGAAGTGATTTCTCTCGCTGAAGTCAGCTGTTCACAAATTCCAGCAGATGTTCCTATTTCCATGGTGCTTTGAGCCTGCAGGGTAGGGAGGGGATAGGAGCCCACCTCTGTTATGCATCATTTTATCTTTCTTTCTTTTTTTTTTTAAAAAAAGTCACAAACGGTTCTCTGCCCAGGATGATGATAACGATAATGATAAAGTTGGAAGGGACCTTGGAGGTCATCTAGTCCAACCCCCTGCTCAGGCAGGAAACCCTATACCATTTTGGCCAAATGGCTGTCCAGTTTCTTCTTAAAAACTTCCAGTGTTGGTGCATTCACCGCTTCTGGAGGCAGGTTGTTCCACTGGTTAATTGTTCTAACTGTCAGGAAGTTTCTCCTTAGTTCTAGGTTGCTTCTCTCCTTGGTTAGTTTCCATCCGTTGATCAAGCCTGGCTATGAAGATAGCAAAAGGGGAATGCATGGAGCAGGAGAGGCAGAGGTTTTGTGGGTCCTTGTGTTTTCAAAAGGAACCGGGCAAGAATTGGGGTGCACCATGTTTAATAATAATAATAATAACAACAACAACAATAATAATAGTAATAAAGTTGGAAGGGACCTTGGAGGTCATTTAGTCCAACCCCCTGCTCAGGCAGGAAACCCTATACCATTTCGGACAAATGGCTGTCCAGTCTCTTCTTAAAAACTTCCAGTGTTGGAGCATTCACCGCTTCTGGAGGCAGGTTGTTCCACTGGCTAATTGTTCTAACTGTCAGGAAGTTTCTCCTTAGTTCCAGGTTGCTTCTCTCCTTCATTAGTTTCCATCCGTTGCTTCTTGTCCGGCCTTCAGGCGCTTTGGAGAATAGCTTGACTCCCTCTTCTTTGGGGCAGCCCCTGAGAGATTGGAAGACTGCTATCCTGTCCCCCCTCGTCCTTCTCTTCATTAAACTAGACATACCCAATTCCAGCAGCCTTTCCTTATATGTTTTAGCCTCCAGTCCCCTGATCATCTTTGTTGCTCTTCTCTGTACTCTTTCTAGAGTCTCAGCATCTTTTTTACATCGTGGTGACCAAAACTGGATGCAGTATTCCAAGGGTGGCCTTACCAAGGCATTGTAAAGTGGTATTAATACTTCACGTGATCTTGATTCTATCCCTCTGTTAATGCAGGCCAGCACTGTGTTGGCTTTTTTGGCAGCTGCAGCACACGGCTGGCTCATAAAAATGTGGAGATGCTGGGAACTGAACCCAGGGCCTCATACATGCAAAGCATGAGATCTGTTCTGGCAAGCTCAAAAAAGTGGAAGTTTACCAAAAGAGCAGGGCAGCGGTGACATTGGCCAATTAGATTTTCTGCCAAGCTGAATTTCTGAGACTCCTCGATCAATTAGTGCGGTCACAAGCGAGGTTTGTGCTTCCCCACAAGAATTTCTCTTACAAGGTTGTGTTATGAAGTCAGTGCCTCCGATGGGATTGTCAAATCTTGCCCCGAGAAGCTCTTTTATCAGGAATCTACCCTTTGATTCCTCTCCCATCTGCAGATTGTCTACAGTTCCTTCTCTTTTCTTTTTCAGCATCCTCAAATCTCTTATTCTGTGGATGGGGCCAAAACCCCTGTTGCAAAAACTCAAGAGGCAGGAATCTGGGGACCTGTGTCCCCATCGCTGAAATAAATAATTCAGTGAAATCGCTTCGGAAAAAAGAGAAAGACGAGAGGCCAAAAGAAAAAAAAAAAAAAAAAGTGGGAGGATGATGACAATGCAGAATGATCCCATTAACAGAATGTAGACCGTCGCCAAATTAAATTAGTTTTAATAAAATAACTGCTCTGTGCAGATAGGACTGTTGGGAACAGTCCTGTAATGTTCTGAGAGTCTGTTTTGTGGGAGGGGGAGGAAGGAAGGAAGGAGAGAAGAAAGGAAGAAAGGGAGGAGAGAGGGAAGAAAAGAAGAAAAGGTGGGAGGGAAGGAAGGAAGGAGGGAGGGAGAGAGAGAAGAAAGGAAGAAAGGAAGGAGAGAGGAAGGAAGGAAGGAAGAAAAGAAGTAAAAAAGGAAGGAAGGAAGTAAACAAAGGAAGGGAAGGAAGAAAGGAAGGAGGGAGGGAAGAAGGAAAGCTGGGAGGGAAGGAGGAAGGGAAGGAAGGCAGGAAGAAGGGAGGGAGAGAAAAAAGGAAGAAAGGGAAGAGAGGGAAGAAAAGAAGAAAAGGTGGGAGGGAGGGAGGGAAGGAAGGAAGGAAGGAGGGAGAGAAGAAAGGAAGAAAGGAAGGAGGGAGGAAGGAAGGAAGAAAAGAAGAAAGGAAGGAAGTAAACAAAGGAAGGGAAGGAAGAAGGGAGGGAGAGAAAAAAGGAAGAAAGGAAAGAGAGAGGGAAGAAAAGAAGGAAAGGTGGGAGGGAAGGAAGGAAGGAAGGAGGGAGGGAGAGAAGAAAGGAAGAAAGGGAGGAGAGAGAGAAGAAAAGAAAAGGTGGGAGGGAAGGGAGGAAGGAAGGAAGGAGGGAGAGAAGAAAGGAAGAAAGAAAGGAGGGAGGAAGGAAGAAAAGAAGGAAGGAAGGAAATAAACAAAGGAAGGGAAGGATGAAAGGAAGGAGAGAAGAAAGGAAGAAAGGGAGGAGGGAGGGAAGAAGGAAAGCTGGGAAGGAAGGAGGAAGGGAAGGAAAGCAGGAAGGAAGGAAGAAGGGAGGGAGAGAAAAAAGGAAGAAAGGGAAGAGAGAGGGAGGAAAAAGAAGGAAAGCTGGGAGGGAAGGAAGGAAGGAAGAAGGGACGGAGGGAGAGAAAAAAGGAAGAAAGGGAAGAGAGAGGGAAGAAAAGAAGGAAAGATGGGAGGGAGGGAGGGAGGGAGGGAAGGAAGGAAGGAAGGAAGGAAGGAAGGAAGGAAGGAAGGAAGGAAGGAAGGAAGGAAGGAAGGAAGACATTCTACACTAGGACAGAACAGAATAATCTGAATTAGATACATTTACATGGCCAATGCAAATAAAACGAGGAGTGAGCAACATCAGAAAGTGAAGATACAGCACATGCTGGAAAATACACCACATTCCCGAGGGCACTTATGAGCCCGTGACATCATCAATGGGATTGGAATTCCCTGCCCGAGAAACCACCGAAGACGGAATCGCGGCCTCGTACTTTTGAGTTCTCTTTAGGACAAAAAAAAAACACAAATCTCCCTTTGCTTTTTGCCACTGGCAATTTGCACATCCCACTGGACTGAATTGGTGACGGTAACCAGCCCCCCCCCAAAAAAAATGCTCCAAGAGCATGCTCCACATCGGTTTTCCACTCACATCACTTCAAGCCTCGCTATATAAATAAATGGATCGTGCCTTCCACGCACCGGAGGAAGGGCAGCGCCCTTTGAGATCGCCCGCAAAATAAAAGAGAATTAAGGTTTCTATCTGAGCGTGTCTCCTTAATGTGTTGACACATCTGTTTCTTTCTTCCCCACGAACTGGGAAGCTCCCTCCGTGGCGCATTGTGTCATTCCCGAGATCATGCTCCCGCTCAAGATGATCAGTGGTTGGCTGGATGATGGATTAAGTTGGATCCTTGGTGGTCTCTGAACTTGTTTTCTTTCTTTCTTTCTTTCTTTCTTTCTTTCTTTCTTTCTTTCTTTCTTTCTTTCTTTCTTTCTTTGTTTCCTTCCTTCCTTCCCTTCCCTTCTTTCTTTCTTTCTTTCTTTCTTCCTTCTTTCCTTCCTTCCTTCCTTCCTTCCTTCCTCCTTTCCTTTCTTTCTTTCTTCCTTCCTTCCTTCCCTCCCGCCCGCCTTCCTGCCTCCCTCCCTCCCTCCCTCCCTCCCTCCCTCCCTTCCTTCCTTCCTTCCTTCCCCTT